>NC_087161.1:26356022-26361022 GCF_035594125.1 Scylla paramamosain | reverse complement strand
TTCCTCACTTCTCTCCAGCGACTTATTCTTCTTCCTCTTCTCCCTCCGTTCTTTATTTTTCTTTCCTCTGTGTGTTTTCTCGATCACTTCCTCATCCTCCTTACCTCCTCCTTCATTCCTAACTGCCTCTTACCTCTCCCTCCTTCTCCTTGTCCTTCTATTCTTCCTCGTACATTTCCTTCCTTCCTTCTTTCCTTTCTGCTTTTTGTTTTCCTTCATTTTCTCTCTCTCTACATTCACCTTCCTTCATTTCTACTTCATTTTTCATCTTCCTTCTCGTCCTTCACGTGATTCCTTCCTTTTTCTCTTCCTTCTTTTCGTTTTCTTTCATTCCCTCTTTCTACATCACCTTTCTTCCTTCCTTCCTTCCCCTCTCCTTCATTCTCCTCATACATCAAGTTTTTCTCAATTCTGCATTTCTTTTTTCTCCTCCTCCTACTTCTCCCTACACTTCCTTCCTTCCTTCCTTCCTTCCCTCCCTCCCCTCCCTCCTTTCCTTCCTTCCTTCCTTCCTTCCTTCCTTCCTTCCTTCCTTCCTTCCTTCCTTTCCCATGATTCTTTGTCTCTACATCCACCTTTTCCCAATTCATCTTTTCCCTCCTCCTCCTCCTCCTCCTCCTCCTCCCACTGGTCTTAATTACCGAGCCTGGTGTAATTGCCTAGTCAGCCTCGTTGCAGCCAAGTGGATGAGACAGCGAGAGGGATGAGAGTCTGCACTTCACTCGCGTCTCCCTCAATCCGAGAGATCTTGTTTTGTTTTTCTATAGTTTTATTCTCGCTTGAAACTGTGATTATCCACTTAAGGGAAGGCTTACGTGTGTGTGTGTGTGTGTGTGTGTGTGTGTGTGTGTGTGTGTGTGTGTGTGTGTGTGTGTGTGTGTGTGTGTGTGTGTGTGGTGTGTGTGTATGTGTGTGTTTTGCAATCTTTATCTAAGGATTGTGTTTCTCTCTCTCTCTCTCTCTCTCTCTCTCTCTCTCTCTCTCTCTCTCTCTCTCTCTCTCTCTCTCTCTCTCTCTCTCTCTCTCTCTCTCTCTCTCTCTCTCTCTCTCTCTCTCTCTCTCCTTTTCTTTTTTTCCTCCTCCTCCTCCTCCTCCTCTTATTTCTCCTCCTCAAGGTATGTTTCTGTTTAATCTTCCTTTGTACTAATCCTCCTCCTCCTCCTCCTCCTCCTCCTCTTCCTCCTCCTCCTCCTCCTCCTCCTGCAGCAGCTCGTGAAAATCAGCACTAGTGGTTGCATATTATTATCGAAAACCCGTTATTTGCGTGGCCTTGAACCGGAAAATTAGGAGATGCTGACACACACACACAGAGAGAGAGAGAGAGAGAGAGAGAGAGAGAGAGAGAGAGAGAGAGAGAGAGAGAGAGAGAATGCACACTGCTTGTTTCCCATTTTTTATCTTTAATTTTGTAATGAAAAGAGAAAAAAAATAATAAAATGAAATAAATAAAAAAAAAGGAAAAAAAGTGTCGGATAAAAGTTTAGGAAAAAGAGGAAGAGGAAGAGGAAGACAGCACTATCATCATTATTCTTACCATTCATATTATCCCGTCATCACTATCTCCTCCTCCTCCTCCTCCTCCTCCTCCTCCTCCTCCTCCTCCTCCTCCTCCTCAACATGGCTGGAATTCCGTGAGCGTGTCGAAGGTAGAGTGATGTGACGGCTCCCTGGTTCACGACTCTCCTGTGTGCCGGGGTTCGAATCCTACGCTAACGATCCCTTCTTCTTCTTCTTCTTCTTCTTCTTCTTCTTCTTCTTCTTCTTCTTCTTCTTCTTCTTCTTCTTCTTCTTCTTCTTCTTCTTCTTCTTCTTCTTCTTCTTCTTCTTCTTCTTCTTCTTCTTCTTCTTCTTCTTCTTCTTCTTCTTCTTCTTCTTCTTCTTCTTCTTCTTCTTCTTCTTCTTCTTCTTCTTCTTCTTCTTCTTCTTCTTCTTCTTCTTCTTCTTCTTCTTCTTCTTCTTCTTCTTCTTCTTCTTCTTCTTCTTCTTCTTCTTCTTCTTCTTCTTCTTCTTCTTCTTCTTCTTCTTCTTCTTCTTCTTCTTCTTCTTCTTCTTCTTCTTCTTCTTCTTCTTCTTCTTCTTCTTCTTCTTCTTCTTCTTCTTCTTCTTCTTCTTCTTCTTCTTCTTCTTCTTCTTCTTCTTCTTCTTCTTCTTCTTCTTCTTCTTCTTCTTCTTCTTCTTCTTCTTCTTCTTCTTCTTCTTCTTCTTCTTCTTCTTCTTCTTCTTCTTCTTCTTCTTCTTCTTCTTCTTCTTCTTCTTCTTCTTCTTCTATTAATAAAACAACTACTTTCCATTGTACTCATTCTTCTCATCTTTTATGTTCTCTTCTCTTCTCTTCTCTTCTCTTCTCTTCTCTAATCTTCTGGTCTCTACTTCTCTTCTCCTTTCCCTTCTCTTCACTTGTCTTTTCTTGTACTCTCTCATATGTGTGTGTGTGTGTGTGTGTGTGTGTGTGTGTGTGTATGAATATCCCTCTGTGTTAGTTTCATTACTTTTCTTTACGTCTGCTTACTTATCATATTCCTTGTGTAGCGCGTTTCTTCTAAGTGCATGGTGGACATGTTAACACCATTCATCTTCCCTATACCGTCTTTAATCCCATTCGCTGACTCACGTAAAGTATTCAATTCCTTATTCTTTCATCAGGGCAATAGAGTCTGGGCAATCAGCTGACATGGGCACCTTTTCCTCCTTTCCCTCCTCGTGTTTGATCACCTGGGGAGTTAAGGTGGGCAGGTATAAGCAGTTTAATTGTTCTAATGACACTCCTCACCCTCTGAATCATCGCGAGTTTTGTTGCCTCTGCCCCGCAAACACTCGAGCTTAAGTTATCAAGGGGAGATTATTAAGCAAGTCCTTCCCTCCTTTCACTCACCAACTACAAGGAATGGTCAGGAATGTTCACCCTTATTTTTATTCATTTTTTTTATTTATTTGTCTATTTTATTTATTTATTTATTTATTTATTTATTTATTTATTTATTTATTTTGCGATGCGTTTTCTAGCCAATAAGGTTCTTCAGGTGTGATGGTGTCCTTAGACATTGCGTAGTTTCAATAGAAGGCTGCATCAATACTACATGGATGACATAATGCATTCGTTTCAGTTTGGACAGACATTGCTTAGTTTTAATGTGGACAAACAGTGGATAGTTTCAGTCTGATTTATCAAAGGAGGAATTATTTCAGTGGAGAAGTTACTGTATACATTTGTTAACACCTGGAATCTCGCGGCGGACATCCTTGTGGCGCGTGATGCACGTGTAACATGTATCATAATTATCAGTCTCAGTGTTCAGGACAAAACAGGAAATAAAGCTTGATAAAGTTAGATTAGAGAGAGAGAGAGAGAGAGAGAGAGAGAGAGAGAGAGAGAGAGAGAGAGAGAGAGAGAGAGAGAGAGAGAGAGAGAAACTGGTTCTCAAATAAAGTGGAAGATGAATGGAATAGACGCAGTGATCAGGTGGTTAGTGCCGAGTCATTAGGGGGACTTAATAGATCAAACAAACATACAGGTGAGGATGACAGTGGAAAGAGATAGGTACGTTTAACACAGCGGCTGCCACGTGTAGGCCTGATGGCACTCTGCAGCTTCCTTTGTTTTCTTACGTTCTCAAGGACTTATCATGCAGACACGTGGTGATCTGCCTCACTACAAAAGAAAAAGGAAACTCCAATCTGAGTCAGTACTGTTATCATCACTACTATCGAAACTGCAACGGAAGAAGAAGAAGAAGAAGAAGAAGAAGAAGAATGACCTTGTGTTGTGTGTAAGGTCACCACCACCACGACCCGCAGCGGTGAGCAAGATAACGATACCCACTTAACCTTCAAACCATGAACTACATAATACGGAGAAAAAGAAATAAAAATAAATAAATAAAAAAATAAAGGGACATTCAGTAAACGGGAATGGCTGGATGGGCGGGACTGGATGGGCGGAGTGGGGAGAGGAACAGCATCAGACGGGTGTGTTTGGGCGTGGCTGGGCGAGTTGGTGTGTGTAAAGGAACGTAGTTGTAAAGAAAACGGGAGGAGAGTATAGCCTATATTCTGAAACTCTTTGCCCTCTCACCACGACCATTCCCAAAGGCCACAATGATGATTAACCAGATTTTCAAGAGTGTTTCTCCAGTTAATAATGTAAAAATCTTGTTAATCTTTCACTTCAGCCACAAAAACACCCTTAAAAACCTGTGTAACTTTAACTGGAGCCTTTTGAACGTAGTGGAGGAGAGGTGCGAATGTTCAGAATATTGACCTATATTGTAATGCGAGAGTGTGTGAGGAGCCGTTGTGGTGGAGACAATGTGCAGGCAACGTGAGGAAGGGTGGAGAGAGGGAGCGTGTGGGCGTGCATGGGCGTGGCTGTGTCTGTGGCTTCTCGTATTGCATCGTACTGAAGGAGGTGCTGCAGGGGCGAGACTTGTCCAATAAGAAGGAAAAGCGGAGGACAGAAAAAAATAACTATGCACATATTTTTTTTTTTTTACTTCTCTCTTTCTGTCTTTCTATCTATCAGCCTGTCTGTCTGTATGTATGTATCTGTGTAGCAATCTATCTATCTATCTATCAGTCTATCTGCCCGTCCATCTACCTGTCTGTCCACATGTTTATCCTTCCATCTATCTCTATATTAGTCTGCGTCAGTGTGGGGTTGAGAGGAAGTCATGGTGGATGAGAGGAGAAATGAGGGCAAAGGATGAGTGAAAGGATGGAAGAATTAGATAACTAAATGGAAATCCCTGACAAGCACGCACACACACACACACACACACACACACACACACACACACACACACACACACACACACACACACACACACACACACACACACACACACACACACACACACACACACACACACACATAAAACTATACCCCCAAACATCACCTAACCTGATCTGGATGGGGCAAAAAAAAAAAAAAAAAAATGACACTCGCGTAACACAGGGCCCATAGCGTGACAAGCAAGACACAACAGGCCCCAGCACAAGTACAC
>NC_087161.1:26343522-26351022 GCF_035594125.1 Scylla paramamosain | reverse complement strand
CTGTAGTGAAAACTTAACGAAAACTCCGCGGCTTTAGTTAAGAAAATGTCGCGAGAATCCGAGTAATTCATCTGCCTGGTCTTGGAAAGGTGAGAGAACAAAGGGTTAAAACTTGCATTGCGTAGCTGAATCTGAAGCGTTCGTTTATGTTTTTAGTATTTATTTATTTATTTATTTATTTTATTTTATTTTATTTATTTTTTGTTCTGAGTTACAATGGAATATTTTAGTAAGCTCCAAGATGGGTTCCAAGAGTTTTAAGTGCTGAGTACGGTACTTAAGTGAAGAGGATAGTATGCAAATCGTCTCTCATCGTGTATACTTTGACATGCTTACAAACTCGTGAATTCCTAGATATACCGCCTTATTTATATATATACTGGTGCTTAGTTATATAGGTTTGTTTACATGCCTGTGTGGTGTTGGGTGTGTCTCGAGTGCATGAGTATTGGTTACGTAAAGATACAGGCAAGTCGGTTTGTCGTTTCCTTTTATTTATTTATTTTTTTTTCGTATAACAAGTGGAAAAAAAAGTTATATAAAAAAAGAAAAGTTAAAAAAAATCTCTCTCCAGTGTTGTTCTTTCTTCTCCCCCCTCCCCCAACCCTCTATTTAAAGTTTCTTGCCTCATCCTTCTTTTATATACCAAGAAATTCGGCCTGGGGGAAAAAGAGAAGGAAAAGAAAAACAGAAGAGAAGGTTAAAAAAATGACTCACAAATACTGCTTCACTCTTTCTTCCCCCAGTAAAACTAAAACATAATAAAAAGCAGAAGAGCTTGGAGAGAAACCAGTTTACGAGTATATACACACTCATAAACCACTTAACTGCTCTGAACCTTACAACTCTTCACATACTGAAAGATTTTATTGAAGCTACGATTAATAATAAGCTCCTTTCTCTCAATGATTACTATGTTAAGTTCACGATACACTTAAAGCTTTGAGTAGCACTTTCTTGCCTCTCATACATAAACGAGCATTCCTTCACGATACTCTCACT
Source organism: Scylla paramamosain (assembly GCF_035594125.1). Lineage (NCBI taxonomy): Eukaryota > Metazoa > Arthropoda > Malacostraca > Decapoda > Portunidae > Scylla > Scylla paramamosain. The sequence continues at coordinate 26,350,020 of NC_087161.1, read as the reverse complement.
CTCTCTCTCTCTCTGAATGTATATTTTTCTCTCCGCCTTAATGAATTGGGTCAGATATTTTAAGTGGGTGACGAACAAGAGGAGTGTCTTTCATTAATTTGTGTTTACTTTCAGAGCTGAGGTCGCGAATGAGATGGTGAGTGTTAACTTACTTGAAATTGATGTAATGGTGGTGGTAGTAGTAGTAGTAGTAGTAGTAGTAGTAGTTTTATTGTTCATGTGTTCGTAAGTGTTAATTTTAGAGATTTTATATACTACTACTACTACTACTACTACTACTACTACTACTACTACCGTTACAAGAAAATATGTAACCTAATTCGTTTCATAATAAAAGCTTCGTATTTTGTTACAGCATCGAAATTTCCAAGGTGTGTGTGTGTGTGTGTGTGTGTGTGTGTGTGTGTGTGTGTGTGTGTGTGTGTGTGTGTGTGTGTGTGTGTTCACCATATATTAATTAACTAGGAGGAGGAGGAAGAAGAAGAGGTGGAGATAAGAAAGGGTAAGATAACGACGGAATGATACAGGAAAGGAATACTGCAGAGAGAGAGAGAGAGAGAGAGAGAGAGAGAGAGAGAGAGAGAGAGAGAGAGAGAGAGAGAGAGCTAAACGGACAGAGAGAATAGGAAAGCAAACACCTCACCGCTTAAACAAATAAATAATTGAACACACACACACACACACACACACACACACACACACACACACACACACACACACACACACACACACACACACACACAAACAAACAATCCATCAAGTAAGAAAGACCGACAGAAGCACCATAAAGATTAGATTACATTACGAATTATTATCATTAATATCAACACTCAGGGTTACAGAGAGAGAGAGAGAGAGAGAGAGAGAGAGAGAGAGAGAGAGAGAGAGAGAGAGAGAGAGAAATGACACTTGAGTAATTAAAGATACGGTCACTTGGGTTACGTAAACACACACACACACACACACACACACACACACACACACACACACACACACACACACACACATCCGCATACATATATTTACCTTATTTATTCTCTCTCTCTCTCTCTCTCTCTCTCTCTCTCTCTCTCTCTCTCTCTCTCTCTCTCTCTCTCTCTCTCTCTCTCTCTCTCTCTCTGTTCCTTCGTTTCTCTGTGTCATGTCATTATTTTCCAGTTCGTTGTTCTTGTTTCTTTCTTTCTACGCGTCGTTGTCTGGTCCTCCTCCTCCTCCTCCTCCTCCTCCTCCTCCTCCTCCTCCTCCTCCTCCTCTTGTCTATTTCTCTCTCCATTTTTTCCTTTCCTCTTCCTCCTCTTCCTCCTCCTGCTCCCTCGTACCCACCACTTCTCGGCCTTGATGCCCAACCCTCCTTCCTCTCTCCTCCTCCTCCTCCTCCTCCTCCTCCTCCTCCTCTTCCAAGAATCCTGAAGGTTCGTCTCAATGCAAAATATTAACCAAGAAAATAGTAAAAGTAGCCTCCCTCTGTTAACTGGTCAGGAGGAAGAGGAGGAGGAGAAGGAGGAGGAGGAGGAGGAGGTTAAAATAAAGCAAGGAATTTTAAGCACTAGAAGATTCAAAGAGAGAGAGAGAGAGAGAGAGAGAGAGAGAGAGAGAGAGAGAGAGAGAGAGAGAGAGAGAGAGAGAGAGAGAGAGATTCTGGGAGTGTCATGTGCGGGGGAGAGAGAAAATGCGAGGTATCTGTTTGTGTGTGTGTGTGTGTGTGTGTGTGTGTGTGTGTGTGTGTGTGTGTGTGGCAAAAAGTGTACAAGTTTAAGTGTCGGAGGGAGAGATGACAGGGAAGGAGAGGAGGAGGAAGAGGAGGAAGAGGAGGAGGAGGAAGGAGAAGAGGAGGTAAATACTTAGAACTCCATATGAATGCTATTTGAATTTCCAAACACACACACACACACACACACACACACACACACACACACACACACACACACACACACACACACACACACACACACACACACACACACACACACACACACACACACACACACACACACACACACACACACACACACACACAATAAATAAAGTATATATATATATATATATATATATATATATATATATATATATATATATATATATATATATATATATATATATATATATATATATAGTTACCTGCAATTATTAAGACCTAGAACACACTTGGGTACTTTACCTGCCTTACTACTACCACTACTACTACCACCACCATCACCACCACCACCACCACCGTACCATTTACATATCAGAGAGAAGGAATGTAGTGTTGGTGGTGGTCGTGGTAGTGGTGGTGGCGGTGGCGGAGCGTAGCAAGCACAAAGGAACATAAAGAAAGTGCCCACTCACCTGTCCACTATATAGGTAATATGCCACGCCCTCACCTGTCATAGCCCACCGTTATGAAGCGATGTATCATTTGACTATTTTCTTCCTTTTTCTTTTTTTCCTGCGTGACACTGTATGGGTGAGTGGGCAGGTGACATGCGCCGTCACACACACAAACGCACACGCATGCGCACACGCACACACACACAAAAGGACTGACAGGAACCGATAATTTGCGAGGGGGAGTGAGTTCCTGCTGGAGGAGACGAAGGAGGAGGAGGAGGAGGAAAAAAATAACAGAAAGAGGTATAGGTGGAGGAAGAGGAAGAAGAGGAGAAAATGGTAAAGGAGAATCACGACAAAGAGAGAGAGAGAGAGAGAGAGAGAGAGAGAGAGAGAGAGAGAGAGAGAGAGAGAGAGAGAGAGAGAGAGAGAGAGCAGGAAGTAGCAATCAGCAAAACAAATGAAAATTAGCAACAACGGAAGAAGATAAAGAAAATAAGAAGAAAAAAAGAAGAAATGATAACACATGATACATAATGACTGTGGTGATGATGCTAATGCTGATGCTGATGCTGATGGTGGTGGTGGTGGCTTCCAGGAATCCTACATTGACTGCCAAACAAACAAGCAAAGCAGCAGACAAGCAAACAAACAGTGACCTCCGTGGCCCCCCCAAGACACAGCGTGCATTCCTCAAGGCCACTCGGCGACACAAACAGGAAGAAAAAGGAGACGAAATAGGAAAGTGTGCCTCTTAATATTAATACACATCCTGCTTAACCTACAAGTTGATGAATTGATGAATAAGTGAATAGAATGATAGGAAAGTATTAATGCTTCTCAAAATGCGCCTTTTTTTTTTTTTAAGTGTTGTCTCCCTCTAAAATAAATAAATAAATAAACTCATCGTAATATCAGTCTAGAAATGTCCTTTAAATGTCACCCTCCCCCACGCAAAAAATAAATAAATACATAAATAAATAAATAAATAAATAGATAAATAAATCAGTGTACTTTGAATTCTCTAGACCCCCCAAAAAAATGTTCTTTAAATTCTGCAACCCTCCAAAAAAAAAATGTCCTTTAAAATTTCTTTCCACAAATATCCCTTTAAATATTATGACGCCACACTCCTTTAAACATTATTACCCCTTAAAAATAACCATTAAATATCACCACAAAAAAAAAGACAAATAACATCAGTCTATTCATCTCACCAGTGTATTATCTTTCAGACTAACAACTCACAAAATTGCCTTGAAACTTTCCCTAAAATACCTTAAAAAACACCCTTTCCGTGTCCTGAGAGTCACGTCAAAATATCCTTAAAGTTGAAAAAGTGTTAAATGAATGCTCACGAATGTTACATCTGGTGCCCTTTGCGTGTAGGTGTGTGTGGGTGTGAACGACCTTGCTAGTGTCGTGACCACCGTCAGCCAAGGTCAGGCCGAGGAACAGAAAACGAGGGAAGGAGGAAAGCAAGACAGAGACAGAAAACGAGGAAGGGTGTTTGGGGAAAGAAGAGTAAGGCAGACGCAGAAAACGGAGGAAGGTACGGGAGAAATAAAGGCAGATATAGAAAACGTAGATTGGTGCTGGGGAGTAAAAAGAGCAAATGTAGCAACAGAAAACGAGGGAGGGTGATGGGGAAAGGGAGTAAGTAGCGTGACGTAATATAAGTAGTGAAGGAGTGAAGGATGCATGGATGGAGAGATAGCGAGGATGATGGGAGAGAAACACTTTGCTCTCTCACCACTACAACTTTTCAAGGACACGGAGACGATTAGACTGGTTCTCCAAGAGTGTTTTTCCTTTTATTAATGTAAGAATCTTGTTAATCTGTCGCAAGAACCGTAAAAAAAAACACTCTTAAAATCTCGTGTCACTTCAACTAGAGCCTTTTGAAAGTAGTGGAGGGCCGCTGCAGAAGTGTTTGAGAGTGCACCGAAAAGGAAAGCGTGAGGCAACAGAAGGATTGAAGGAAGGAGTGAAGGATGCTATAGGAATCAGGAAGGATACATGGATAAGTGAGATAAGACGAAGGATATTAGACAAAGATATCTTGGTATTTTGTAGGAATAGGAATGAGGAATGTAAGATGAAATGGGATGTTTAATGTAGGAGAGAAAAGGAAACTAATTTAAAAGGAGAGAGAGGAAGGAAGGAGGCAGAGGAGAGAAGTATGTGTAGGATTTGTAAGAAGGAAGATGAGGAAGAGGAGACGGATAATGAGGAGGAATTAGATGAGAAGATAGCAGGAGACTAGATGAGCAGGAGGAGGAGGAGGAGGAGGAGGGGGATGAGGGGGGGACGCGTTGTTCAAGGTAATGGGTGCAGTTGGAGGAGGAGGGACAAGGAAGGAGAGGAGAGGGAAGGGAGATGATGTAGGATGTTGTCTAGGAGTAGGAGGAGGAGGAGGAGGAGGAAGAGGAGGAGGAGGAGGAGGAGAACAGGGCAGTAAACACGTGTCTGAGCATTGCGACAACTCCTCCTCCTCCTCCTCCTCCTCCTCCTCCTCCTCCTCCTCCTCCTCCTCCTCCTCCTCCTCCTCCTCCTTCTCTAGCCCCTCTTCCTCCCCTCGATTGAAAACTGGTTACAAACTTTCATCATAAGAAACCAATAGCGATCATAAATTAACTGAAACACATCTACCTGTTTATTTGACATTTAAAGACTAACTTGTATCATTTATTAATACAGGGAATTACTTAATGCAGTCACTCCCCTTATCTTTTTATTGAGCAACTGTTTAGTCCTCCTCATTACTATTACCGTCTTTTTTTACCTTCTTCCTCTACATATGTGTGTACTCGTATGTGCGTGACTGTGTCTGTGTGGTAGCATTCCAGAAGTATGACTCAGGACATTTCAGAAGCTACGCATAAGAACGTTAAGAACACAGGGGAAGCTGCAGGAAGCCATCAAACCTACACGTGGCAGTCCCTTCATGAAACACACACCTGTACCTATTTCCACCTGTCATTCCCATCCATAAATTGGTGTAATATTCTTTTAAAAGCCCCTTAATGACTCAACACTAACAGCCTGATTACTGAGTTCATTTATCTGCAACACACGAGCTTTTTTTTTTCAGTCTCCATTAATTTCTTAGGTTCTATCTCTTCAGTATTGGTCTCTTCCTCTGCTTACTGTTTTGAAGTGATATATGTTCTTGCAGCTTCCCTTTTGTCATGTTCTTACGTTCTGTCACCTCAGTTTTGGTTTTCTCTCGCTTTGTTTACTGTTTGGGAGTGACACGTGTACTTTTGCCCGTTTTTTGTTGTGTGTTGTGTGCAAGGTAGAGTGAAGGTAAGGAATGGATGGATGTGATGAAGGAAGGAAGAAAGGCAATGTGATAATGATGTTAGTGGTTTCTTGTGCTCTCACCAATTATTTTTCTGTCCTTCCTTGGTTATTTCTTCATTTCTTCATTTTATTTAGTGGGAGTGGAGTCAGAAATAATGGTGATGGATAATTGTGTTCTCTCCAATTCGTTCTTTTCTTATTTGTTTGTGTATTCATTCGTTTATTTATTCTTATACACTTTCCCTTTTTTTTTTCTTTTTTTCTTTTTTTCTTTTTTTCTTTTACTGGGAGCGGCACTTTTGTTTTTATTCTCTACATCCTTTACATTTTTCTTCACCCTTCTCTCCTTCACCTTCATTTCTTGACTTCGCATTACCAGTTTAACAGTCTGACCCCCGACAATTTTTTTTTTTTTTTTTTTTTTTTTTTTTTTTTTTAAGAATTCACTATTTTACTAGAGTCTTAATAACCTCTTCACTGCTGTTCAATCTCTCCCATAACCATGTACGGCTTTTTAAAGGAATTATTATTATTATTATTTTTTTTTTTTTTTGCACTACAGTCTCTTAAAAAGTACTTCTGGAAATTAGCAAAGATTTTTTTTTTTTTTTTTTCGTCCTGGAAATTAGCAAAGATTTTTTTTTTTTTTCGTCCGTTCAAACAATTTAATAAAGTAATGGAATCTGGATGCCGACCAGAGAGAGAGAGAGAGAGAGAGAGAGAGAGAGATTGGTCGGGTGGGGTATTAGACGCTGTGAAGTGAAAGAAAGAGATAGAGAAAAAGAAATTAAAAAAAAAATAAAACAATGAAAACAATGAAAAATAAAAAAGTATGAATATCTGAAAAAAAAAAAGAAAGAAAAAAATTAAACTAACACCGCG
>NC_087161.1:26331022-26336022 GCF_035594125.1 Scylla paramamosain | reverse complement strand
TCAGTACCTTAACTAATTCCCTGGGCGTCTGTTTCTCCAGTCTGTGTTGTTAAGGCGTGGATTCTACCTCTCTCTTGTCAACACCATACCTATAGGCCTATTGTCGTGGATATTTACTTGTTATTTTTACCTTTATCTCCCATTCCTTTTTTTTTTTTTTAGATTAAATTAGTTTAGTCCAAGTTAGGGATATGTTAAGTTCAGGTTGGATTATTTTAAGTTAGGGTTAAGTGAGGTTGAAGTTAAGTTAAGGTAAGGTTATGTTAATTACGTAGGTTAGGTTAAGGATATCTTACAAGATCAAGTTAGCTTAGGTTATGTTATGTCAGGTTATGTTACGGTAGGTTAGGTTAGGTTAATTTAGGTTAGGTCACGTCATGGTAGATTAGGTTTTGTTACGGTATGTTAGGTTAAGAATACGTTAGCTTAGGTTAAGAATATGTTAGGTTAGGTTACGTCATGTTATGTTAGTTAAGGTCGAGTTAGGTTACGTCACATTAGGGTTATGGTGGTCAGGTTAAGGTTAGATTGAAGGTATGTTAGGTTAGGTTAAGGTTAGACTGAAAATAGGTTAGGTTAGGTTAAGGTTAGACTGAGAATAGGTTAGGTTAGGTTAAGGTTAGACTGAAAATAGGTTAGTTAAGTTTGGTTATGCAAATTTCTTTTATGAAGGAAGGAAACGAGATGGAATAATATGAGATGAAATATTATTGGAGGAATCTTTGTGGGATGAAACGGTGAGAGTGACGAGGCCTAAAATGAAATTCGGATAGGCCTACCAGACGAGACAAACAAAGCCTGGAAGTGAAGAGGAATGTGCCTCCGCCTCCGTCACCTGAGCGGGCGCCTGGTTTTTTGCCACTGCTAGTAAGAGAGAGAGAGAGAGAGAGAGAGAGAGAGAGAGAGAGAGAGAGAGAGAGAGAGAGAGAGAGAGAGAGAGTAATAATTTTCTTATGTTGAATAGCAGAGATTACATGTTTAGTTTTTTCTGTTTCATTGTCTCAGCTCACCCACTGCTTCAAGACTCCATGAAGTGTAGTGACAGTTACTGAAGTGTAGTGACAGTTACTGAAGTGTAGTGACAGTTACTGAATGCGTCGTAAGTCCCAGATAACAAAATCAATCTTTCTTTCAGGGGCTGGCATCTTCGTGGGCCTTTTTTATTTATTTATTTAAGTTTTCGTTCTCTTCGTTATTTTAGCCCAGTGACCTCATCCATTAAAAAGAAAAAAATGCTTCTTAAATAGTTAGTCACGGAAAAATGATCGTACAGCACAGAAACACAGATCATACAAGTGTGTGTTCATGATACCAGTGACAGTTTAACTAGCTTGACAGAACAACGCCATCAGTTTCCTTATATTCTGTGTTAAGTTCGAGAATTTCTAGCATGTAAGTTTTTTTATTATTTAATTTACTTTGTTTATTTGCTTATTTATATTTTTTTTTCTCTTGGTGATCGTAGTATAAAATAATGTCTTTAGTCACTCATCACCATACTCGTAATTATATTCACCTTTACTCACTCACCACAATTACACTCACTCTCTCTCTCACTCACCACAGTCACGCCCTTTCAACTCTTATCACGACTCACACTAAGTAATTTCATGCAAGCGCGGGAGTTACACGTACAGTACTGAACAGATCAAAGCTTTCAACCACATTCCACCTCATTTCCTGAAGAACAACACTGCACTCCTGTTTGTCACCCACTGTCTGCCTATGCCCTTCTTAAACTTTTTCTTCTTCTTACGTAAGAGGGCACTGGCAGTGATACTATTATTAACCTTAAACTTCCTTATTAAACTTCTATTGTAAAGCTTTGATCAGATTGCACAACATTACTTCGTCTTTTCTCAGCAATGTGTTTTAGTTACTTGTACGTTTATTTGTTGTGTTTAGGTACTCGTAGATTGGAAACTGAAGAGGTATGTAGTCAGAGAGAGAGAGAGAGAAAGAGAGAGTAGTGACTGTACTACATTTCTCCCTTATAAAAATTCCCACGAGTTGCCAAACATCCAAGAAAATACGAAATCAGTGTTTAAGATGAGAAGGAGAGGCGAGTGTGGGAGATCTGAAGGGTGACAACAGCAAGGTCGACGCAAGACTCAGGTCCTTACCATGGGGCAGCGTGGAGGGGCGAGCCGCAGTACTGGCAGGACAGATCCAAGCACCACTTCCTTTACTTGTCACTGGGCACTCCTCTCCGTGGCCGACACCCGCGCCGACACCATCATACAAACACCAACTCAATACAGCTCGCGGCACACGGTGAGGACTTCGCCAGGGTACTCTCGCCTCGCCAGTCACCGGGTCACCGCGTTCCGTTACTCGCGTATGCTAGCAAGTTTTCAGGTAATACTCAACAAGGCCAGTAGCAAAGTCCTACAAATCCCTGCGGGAGTCATCGGGCTTCCTTCAGGTGAGTGAGGGCGTGTGCCAAGCCTCGCGGGTCGCGTTACCGAGTCGGGAGCATACACCGAGCGTGGGGCGTGTGTGCCGTGCTGGAGGTCACTGCTGGAGGTGGGACGCGTCACCCTGCCTGTCAGTACCAGCGCCTGGGCCAGACTGAGCCACTGAGGCCTGGGAGCTCCGCAACAGCTGGACGTGAGCGAGGGGATGGCCCACACCCTTGCTCCGACCAATGACGGAACGCTACCATACACTGTCCTGCTGACTCTGAGACTCCTCCAGCCAGACCCAGACGTCCCCGCCTCCACTATGCCAGGAAAAACGTGTGTGTGTGTGTGTGTGTGTGTGTGTGTGTGTGTGTGTGTGTGTGTGTGTGTGTGTGTGTGTGTGCGCGCGCTCGCCAAGTATCGCGGTGCTGAGAGCTAGCAACTGGTTCCCTGCTGCCTCCCTGCTGGTAGACGCACCTTGGAAGCAGTTTTTTTTTGCACCGCCCGGTTCCAGGTATGCGCCGCCGCCACCACCACCACCACCACCATCACCACCCTGTCAATGTTTACGTTCTCCTCGGTGTCTCGTGCGTCGCGTATCTCTGCTGATCGCACGAGCCTCACTTCCGCTCCTTTGTACCTTTGTTGTTGCCGAGATGTGTTATCAGCGCATCTCCCTCGCCGCCCCGCGCTCCAGCATCCCTGTTTTACCTTGCTAACTGCGCACTGCCCGCCTCGTCTGCTCATTGCCTGCCCTGCTGCAGTGACGAAACAGTGACAAAGGAACCATGTTTAGAAACATTTCCGCCCCCTCATTTCGATTAGTTTCAAAAGGCTCTTGTTGAAGTTACACCGATTTTTAAGGATCTTCTTACGGTTGTATTGAGAAATTAACAAGATAACAACCCTATTAACGAGAGAAGCAGTCTTGAGAACCCGCTTAATCATCTATGTGGCCTTTGAAAATAGTCTTGGTGAGAGAGCAAAACGTTTCTGAATACGGGCCAATGTTGAGTTCAGCGCTGCACTGGGGCCTTGGCTGTTGCTTCCCCTGTGCTACTTGTAACGAGATGTGCCACGCCCCCCGCCAGCCTGTAAACCAGCAGGCATATGTTGATGGCGAGGGAGCGGCGCTGGTGCTGGTGACCTCCGCCTTGTCTTGCTGTCAGGACCATATTCTGGAGCACTTCTCGCATCTCCACTACTTTCAAAAGACTGTAGTTGACGTGACACTGGATTTTAAGGGTGTTTCTACGGTTGTAATGACAAATTAAGAAGCTCTCTGTGATATTAACAGGAGAAACATGCTTGAAAATCTTGCTGACCATCTTTGTGGCTTGTGAAAATGTATGTGGTGGGGAAGCAGAGTGTTTGTGAATACTGGCCACAGGAACCATCACGGGGCGGGAAGTAAGGAGTCCTTGTCTTTGTAATTGAACTGCTTCCGGAACAGTGCATTGACCTTTCCTAACACACACACACACACACACACACACACACACACACACACACACACACACACACACACACACACACACACACACACACACACACACACACACACACGTACGCACACACACACACGCACGCACACCACTCTTCCTCCACGGTATGCACAAAGCCTTCTCTTGTTTGATTTCATGTTTATTTGATCATCAGTAGTTTGCTATTTTACGCTGGTAGTGATTCTCTCTCTCTCTCTCTCTCTCTCTCTCTCTCTCTCTCTCTCTCTCTCTCTCTCTCTCTCTCTCTCTCTCTCTCTCTCTCTCTCTTCCTTTCCATTTCATCCCTTCACCCTTCCAATTTCTCACTCTTCGAGTCCTCCTCCTCCTCCTCCTCTTCTTTACCTTTAGTCACATTTTAATTTCATTTTCTACAGAGCTACAGACATAGGCAAACAGACAGATAAAGAAAAATAAGAAAGTAAACTAGAAAATGTGTGTGTGTGTGTGTGTGTGTGTGTGTGTGTGTGTGTGTGTGTGTGTGTGTGTGTGTGTGTGTGTGTGTGTGTGTGTGTGTGTGTTTCCCAGAATCCTTTTGTTCTTCCGCGGGAAACTTAATGACCTAAGAGGAGGAGGGAGGGGGAGGGGCAGCAAAGGGAGGAGAAAGATAACGCCCACATTTCTCCCCCTCTTCCTATCCCCTCCCCCCTCCCTAAAGCACTCCCAGCCCCCTCTCCCCCGCTCTCCTTGCTCCCCCCTCCCCCGCCTCCCAACCCTAAGGGTGCCACATGACCGGTACAGAATTGAGTTTTCTTGACCTGGAGTGACCTTCATTACCTTACCCTAACCTTGTTTAACCTAACCTTAGCCTGTCTTAATGAACTGACGCTTCTCTTTTATAACTTAACCTAACTTAATCCAATCTAATCTAATCTAATTTAATCTAATCTGACATACACTAACCTAACCTAATTCAATATAATCCAATTTAGTCTAAACTGATTTAACCTAACAACCTATCCTAACCTAACTTAACCTAACCTAAAGTAATATAATCTAATTTATTATAAACTAACCTAATCGAAACAAACCAAAGTTAATCTGATCTAACCTCACCCAACCTAATTTAATGCAGCATACATAATCTAACCTAACC
>NC_087161.1:26281022-26326022 GCF_035594125.1 Scylla paramamosain | reverse complement strand
GAGAGAGAGAGAGAGAGAGAGAGAGAGAGACTTACCATCCAGATTCTCCACAGCTTTGGAGAATTCGCACTGTTCGCAGTTGTCCTTGAGTGGGCCAATCCCAAAGTGGAAACACTGCACACAGTCTCTGAACTTTTTGCACTTCCCTCCACCACAACTCTGAAGCACGAGACGCCGTGTTACAGATGCAAAGATATTAAGAGAGCAGGGAAAAGAAAGAGACTAAGAGGGCAGGGAAAAGAAAGAGACTACGCGAGCAGGGAAAAGAAAGAGACTATGAGAGCAGGGAAAAGAAAGAGACTAAGAGAGCAGGGAAAAGAAAGAGACTAAGAGAGCAGGGAAAATAGAGACCAAGAGAGCAGGGAAAAGAAAGACTGAGAGAGCAGGATAAAACTTTGTAAGAGTTCAAGGAAAAGTTTTAAAGAAAAAAATGGTTTCATAGCGCCGGGATAAAGAAAAAAAGGTTTTAAAAATATTTTTAAAATTTCAATCTCAAACATGTTCCTTACAAGAAACACGTTCTGCTTATGTCGATATTCTCTTGAGTTCACCGGAACGGTGCGTAGATAGTAATATTTAACTGTATCAACACTTCTCTTTTAAATAAAATTTTGAAAGTAAAAAGACAACACTTCATTAATTAATATAACTTTTTATATAAATATTTTCTACTTTTCATGTTTTAAAAATTCTGTAATCTTCAGAAAAATCTTTTCATCCGGACTTTAAGACGTCAAGAAAAAGAGAGAACCAAAATGTTGAGAGACGAAATGTTTGAGAGGGCAGGGAAAAGTCTCAGAGGGCAAGAAATAAAAAAAATAAAATAAATAAATAAATAAATAATAAGAAGGCAAGGAAAAGAAAGTAAAAAGGTTGAGGGATGACATGTTCATCTGTTTCATTGATATGCAACAATTCACAGCACCGAGAGGAATGTAAGAAATCTTTCACCATTCAAAAGAAGTAGATGAAAAGGAACAGATTCTACAATTTCTAGCTAGTATTGTGCTTGAAGACGGCTGTACAACGAGTGAAAATGTCCCTGAGTGACTGATGATTAAGGAAAGGTGTACCAAGTAGTAATGAAAGGGTTAGGCGGGCAGGGGTGAAGTATCGAGGAGTGCAGGAGACAGGGATGCTCACCAGGCAGTCCTCACAGAAGCGGCCCGTGTAGGTGACGTTCTTCTGCTGGTCACAGATGCAACGGCCACAATCACACTTGCCGTGGCCCGAGCACGCCTCTTCAGACCCTGCAGGAGGCGACAGTCAGCACCACATAAACACACACACACACACACACACACACACACACACACACACACACACACACACACACACACACACACACACACACACACACACACACACACACACACACACACACACACACACACACACACACACACACACAATAAATAGACAAATTAACAAATAAACAAATAAATAACATAAATTAATAAATAGATAAATAAATAAAATAAAATGATAAGTGAATAGATAAACTCTCTCTCTCTCTCTCTCTCTCTCTCTCTCTCTCTCTCTCTCTCTCTCTCTCTCTCTCTCTCTCTCTCTCTCTCTCTCTCTCTCTCTCTCTCTCTCTCTCTCTCTCTCTCTCTCTCTCTCTCTCTCTCTCTCTCTAGCTTTATGGTAGCCTTCTATTCCTTTTATGTGGTTGCTACCAGTAGTGCCTGTACCTTGTCTTTTCAACGGTATTGCCAACACACCTGTCGGGATGCAGTCTTGGTCGTTACAATGACAGTGGACGCCAGAGTATCCCTCATTACATCTACACTCGTTGCAGTCACATGTGCCATGACCTGAGCACTCCAGCTTGTTAGAGCTCATGCATTTCCGCTTATTACACTGGCAGTAAGTCCCGGACACCTCCTCCTGCAGAAGCGACAGAGAAAGATCACCCCCTACTGTCACCATGAAAGACATTACCAAGCTGGCAAGTTTGAGTTTTGTAAGGAATTGTTTACCGTCACCATTACATTAGTGGAATATAAATATAGTGGAGTGTTTGACCTGTAGCGGTTGTGACAAGATCTCGAAGAAGAAGAAGGAGAAAGAGAAAGAGAAGAAAATAGAAGAAAAAAAGAAAAGGAGAAAAACAAAGAGAAGAACAATAACAAGAAAAAGCGTGATGCCTAGTGTGTGCATATCTTGTTCTGCCATCAGCTACAGTCATGCAAGCAGAACTACTGGTGTGGCGTGTAAAGAGGCGCCACTCAAGAGCTGCTGTGCTCAAGGCGCCCCTGCATGAGGAAGGCAAGACAGGTGAGGAGGGAGGGAGGTGTGGGTGTGTGCCTCAGAGTGGAGGAAACACACACACACACACACACACACACACACACACACACACACACACACACACACACACACACACACACACACACACACACACACACACACACACAGAAAGAGGAATGAAAGATCGCGCTCAGTAACATGAAATACTTCTGCGCTCCACCTTCATTTCTCTCTCTCTCTCTCTCTCTCTCTCTCTCTCTCTCTCTCTCTCTCTCTCTCTCTCTCTCTCTCTCTCTCTCTCTCTCTCTCTCTCTCCAAAGGATCGAGATGAAGTTACACGGGTTTTAAAGTTTTTTTTTTATGATTTTAGTGACAGTTTCTATATTATTATCAGGAGAAACAGTTTTGAGAGCTGAGTACTCATCTCCGTGGTCTTTCAAAGTAGTCGGGGTGAGACAGCTAAACGTTTCTGTACAAGAAGATAAGAAATAAGGGAAGCTGCAAGAAGCCATCAGGCCTACACGCGGCACTCCCTGTACACGAGAGTTACTTCCACTGTAGTGTTTATGTAGACCCACCCGTGTTCAGGAAAGCTTTTTGTTCCCTCGCCATGATTATTCTCCGAGGCTACAGAATTATTAGCCCATTTCTCAAAAGTGTTTCTCCTCTTAATAATGGGGAAATCTTGTTCACCTGTCACTAGAACGGTAAAATGCGTTTCTCTTTTTAATAATGTGGAAATCTTGTTCACCTGTCACTAAAACGGTAAAAACACCCTTAAAAACCCGTGTCATTTCAACTAGAACCTTTTAAATTGTAGTGGTGTGCGGCACAGAAGTGTTTCAGAATACGGTCATTAGACGTAACATGTTTCTACAAGTTAAGGGCAAAACATTACCAGGGAAGCTCGAGGGTGAGAAGCAGGCAGAGTGAGAGGCAGGGAGGGAGGGAAGGGGAAAGATAGGTGACTCACAGGCTTGAAACAGTTGCAGACGCCACACTTGCAGGCGCCGCGCCCCGAGCAAGGCCTTGTGTCCGTCTCGCTGGCCATGCACTTGCTGGTCTGGTCGTGGATCTCGCTGTGTGGGAGAAGTACACCGCTGAGTCATGTCATTGTGCTACCGAAGGCCTGGTATTAAACAAGAGAGAGAGAGAGAGAGAGAGAGAGAGAGAGAGAGAGAGAGAGAGAGAGAGAGAGAGAGAGCTGCACCTTCACTACATTCAAAAACCTCTAGGCTCTAGTTGAAGCTACGCTGGTTTTCAAGGTTGTTTTTAAGGTTCTACTGACAGAATGCAAAATTTCTTCATTATTCACAGGAGAAACACTCTTGAGATATCTGTAGCTTTGGAAAATAGTCGTGGTGAGAGAGCAAAGCGATACAGAGCAGCACAACACTGGGGCTGAGGAACCTTAGAGGCAGAAGATATGAAGGAAGAAATTAAGCAGAGCAAGAGTGAAAGATGAGTGTGTGTGTGTGTGTGTGTGTGTGTGATGGCCGAAGGTGTGTGCAAAGGTATGGTGGGTTGGGAATGAGTTGGTTGTGATGATTTGGTCATGTGTGAAGTGATGAGGAAACTTATCAACAGAATTTGAAGTGGAGGAAGACACGAAGGAAGGAAGGAGTGCGATGATGCAGCCATGGCTTGTATAATGAAACACTGTAATCTCTCACCACGACTTTTCTGAAAGGCCATAAAGATGATTAAACGGGATCTCAAACGTTTTTCTCCCGTCCATAGTGTAGAAAGCCTCTTAATCTGTCACTAGAGCCCCAAAAACACCCTTTAAAATGCATATACCGTTCAACTAAAGCCTTGAACGTTGCGGAGGTGCTCATTCCCAGACTTGCCTTATATCTTGGGACTCGCCGCCACTCGCACACTGACACTCCTCTCCGTAAAAGCCACTCGGGCACTCGCACACGCCGCATGTCAGGGAGCCGCCGTTTTTGCACTGTGAGCTGGAAACCTGGCGAGGAGAAACAAGCAGAGAGAAGTGTGTGTGTGTGTGTGCGCATTATTTTTTTTTTTCCTCTTTTTTTCTTTGTGCGTTTGGTGTATGAGTGATTTGCCGTACCATGCTAGTCTTTGGAATTATAATATGCATAGTGTCATGTGCGAGTAATCTCTGGTCAGTAAGGTACCTGTCTGTCTGTGTATGCATCCATCCATCTGTCACGGAAGCTTCCTAGTCAATCTGTAATAACTAAACTTCCCTGGTGGTGGTGGTGGTGGTGGTGGTGGTGGTGGTGGTGGTGGTGGTGGTCTTGACTTCATCCACACACACACACACACACACACACACACACACACACACACACACACACACACACACACACACACACTCTCTCTCTCTCTCTCTCTCTCTCTCTCTCTCTCTCTCTCTCTCTCTCTCTCTCTCTCTCTCTCTCTCTCTCTCTCTCTCTCTCTCTCTCTCTCTCTCTCTCTCTCTCCAACACTTACATCAAGGGGGCAGTCACAGGTACACAGGAGTTCAATCTCAAGAATCACGCTCGCCTCCAGAGTCTTCACCTCCACAATGGATTGCTCCCCACCCGAACACGTGTTGGCCTGAAATGGAACACCTGGTTAAAGTCCCTCTTTTTGTTTACTCCTCTTTGTCTTATATTCCTTATATTCCCCTCTGATTTATCCCCTCTGTTTTATACGGTAAGCGAAGGAAGCGTGAAGGAGGTGGTGAAGGAGACGATGAAGAAGGCACAATCTTACCGTGATCTCCAGGTTGAAGGTTACCTCGTCGTCCTCGCTAATGCCGTCACAGTCCCTGGTCTCCCTGACCACACTCCCCTTGCAGGAGGAGCTGTACTTGATGGTGATGGCGCTGGTGCTATTGTCTGTGAGGGACACGCTGCTCGAGATGCTCTGTGGAACCAATACCGTGAGAGAGAGAGAGAGAGAGAGAGAGAGAGAGAGAGAGAGAGAGAGAGAGAGAGAGAGAGAGAGAGAGAGAGAGAGAGAGAGAGAGAGAGAGAGAGAGAGAGAGAGAGAGAATTGAAATACTATTCAGAGTTCTTAGGAGTGCAGGATGGAAAATAATCTTATTTCACTTTAAAATAAAATGAAGGCACTTAAAACACACTTTTCGATTGATGTATAATTTTTATACCAATATTCTTCTTCCACTATTGATGATTTAATCATTATATGTAACATTAGAGGAAAATTTTTAATCGAAAAATTTTTTAAGTTTTTTATAGGTCCAGCAGACCTGTGTTAAAAAAAAGCAAAAAAAAAAAAACAATAAAAAATGTTATATGTTAAAAGGGATATGTTCTTTACTTGAATAAAAAAATCATTGTATATAGTTAAAATATTATTTAGATTTCGTAAGAGTGCAGCATAGATATTAATCATGCTTAACTTTAAAATAAAATACATTTAAAATACACTTTTCGATTGATATATATATATATATATATATATATATATATATATATATATATATATATATATATATATATATATATATATATATATATATATATATATATATTTTTTTTTTTTTTTTTTTTTTTTTTTTATATGAATATTCTTCTAATACTATTATTATTACTACCTCCTCCTCCTCCTCCTCCTCCTCCTCCTCCTTCTTGTTCCCCTGCCTCAACCACCGATGCCTGCCCCTCTGTGCCTGCCCCCCTGTGTCTGTCCCCCTGTGCCTGCCTCCCTGTGCCAGCCCCCTGTGCCTGCCCTCCTTTCCTTGTCCCATGTGCCTGCCCCCAGTGCCTGTCCCTTGCGTCTCCTCCACTGTGCCTGCCCCCTGTGCCTGCCCTCCACCCTCCCCGTGCCTACCACCTGTGCCTGCCCCTCTTACATTGTACTGTTCCTTGATGAGGTCCACCACGTTCGCCGATCCTTCCTCCAGCAAGCCAAAGGAAGAGGTTTTGATCTGTTGCTGAAGTTCGCGGTAGAGTCTCTCGTTCTGCAGCACGGCGAAGATGATGTTGATGTTCTTTTCCTCTGCCACTTTGTTGATCTGCAAAGACAAAGGAACGTAAGAAAATGAGGGAAGCTGCAAGTTGCCATCAGGCCTACAGGTGGCTGCAGACAGATGGACGGCTTGAATTGAAGGGTGATTGTGATTGGGACTGGCGGTCATGGTGGTTTTGATGCTACTGTTCTTGTCGTCAGTGTTTTTTTTTTTTCTTTTTATGGATTTAGTGACAAATTAACAAGCTCTCTACATGATTAACAGGAAAACACTCTTGAGAACCCGGTTAATCGTCTCTTTGACCTTTGAAAATAGTCGTGGTGAGGCTACACGGGTTTTCAAGGGCGTATTTATGGTTCCAGTGACAGCATAATCAGATTTCTATATTACTAGCAGGAGAAACACTTTTGAGAACACGGCTAATCGTCTCTGTGACCTTTGGAAATAGTCGTGGTGAGGGAGCAAAGCGTTTCTCGTAAGCGTCGTTCTCACCTGTGCAATGGATGGGTAGTCGTTCTCACCTGTGCAATGGATGGGTAGTCGTTCTCACCTGTGCAATGGATGGGTAGTCGTTCTCACCTGTGCAATGGATGGGTAGTCGTACTTGTCAAAGGCCGTGTACTCGTTGTCTTCGTTCAGGTGACACTTCTCATCATTGGGCTCCACCACCCCTGCCAGCTAGAGGGGGAAGGGGGGATGTAGGAGCAGGATGTCTACTAAAGAGCGGTGGTGGTGGTTGTGATGGTGGTGGTAGTAGTAGTGAAGTTTTCTTTAGCATTCCTTAGAGAGGCGTAGGTTAAGATAGATCTGATAGAGGCCTTTCTGTGGTATAAGGGATTATAACAAAGGTGATGTTCTCTCTCTCTCTCTCTCTCTCTCGCTCTCGCTCACCCGTCCGTCGCCAGCGTGATGGAACTTCGCGTCAGTGGAGAAGACGAGAATGTGGCGCACCTTGTCCCGCCACCCAATCTGATCTGTGCACACCATGGCCTGCATCAGTGCATCGAACCCGCCCTCGGGATGGTCCAGGTTGCCAGAGATCTGGGCGTTGGACACTTGCTCCTGGTGGTGGTGGTAGTGGTAGTGGGGGTGTAGTGGAAGTTATTGTGGCTTTGAAGAGTATTTTACATGATTCCAGTAGTGATCATTTAATTAGCAAAGGATTCTCCACTTTTCACAGGCAGTAGTGGAAGCTATTACGGTTTGTTTCAAGGCTGTTTTCATGATTCTAGTGATGGTCTAACAACAATTCCATGCTGCCAATTAGAAGGGGGAAAATATCCTTGAGAACGTGGTGGTGGTGGTGGTGGTGGTGGTGGTGGTGGTGGTGAAAAATAAGAGTATTGATCATTATTCTTATTTCATTTATGGTGGTGGTGATGTTGATGATGATGGTGATGATGATGATGAGGAGGAGGAGGAGGAGGAGGAGGAGGAGGAGGAGGAAGAAGAAGAAGAAGAAGAAGAGGAAGAGGAGGAGGAGGAGGAAGGCGGGGAATGATGCGGAGGAGGAACAGGAAGGAGAGCAAAAGAAGAAAAGAAGAAGAAAGAGGAGGAAACAAACAAATAAAATAAAACAAAAAACAAGAAAATTATAATTAGGAAGAACAAGAACGAAAAACAACAACAACAACAACAACAACAACAACAACAACAACAAGGGCAAGAAGAGGAAGAGCAGAAGAAAGAACTCGAGGAGGAGGAGGAGGAGGAGGAGGAGGGGAACCAAAACAGAGACGCTCAGCCAGCCAGACAGACAGACAGCCAGCCTGACAGACAGACAGACAGACGAAGAGACAGCCAGGTACGTATGATTGTCGTTTACCGTGAAGGCTGCGTGGTCCTGACTAAGCTTCATGTCATTCCTGAAGGAGTAAGGGGGGCACAGCCGGCGCACGGGGCTGAATTACTGCAACACAACACAACACAACACGTTACCACCACCATGACGATTATCCTGACTTAGACCCATGTAAGAGGTAAGGGATGAAGAAAACGTATCTAAACGAAGGGGAATTATTAAAAGGAGTAATGTATGTAGAGAGGGAATGAAAAGAAAATTAGGAGAGGGAAAGAAAAGAAGGTGAAAGTAAAATGAAAAAGTGGTGTGCTGTCTTCACCGCAGTGTTGCATCTGGTGTTATCTCCTGACGCTACTTTCACGCTAACTGCTCTTCTGATCTTGCTAACTGCATGCCTCCCCTCCCACCCCTATTCCACGGCCTCGCTCCACAAGACTTTCTACTTGTTCTCACTCCTTTTCTTTCCACTCACTGAATCAAGAGTCAGTCAGTATTCTCAGTCTTTCATCACCTTTATTGGTTAGCTCTGGAACTCCCTGCCTGCTTCTGCATCTCTTTCGGCCTATGACCTAAACTCCTTCAAAAGGGAAGTTTCAAGACACTTCCTGGTAATTTTGGACTTGTCTAGTACCTTAAGTGGCTTTATTTCTCGCCAGTGTTCTCATTGGTCGGAGCCTTTCTTGCATAAATAATGATAATACGATAACTTGATAACACACACACACACACACACATTCTCTCTCTCTCTCTCTCTCTCTCTCTCTCTCTCTCTCTCTCTCTCTCTCTCTCTCTCTCTCTCTCTCTCTCTCTCTCTCTCTCTCTCTCTCTCTCTCTCTCTCTCTCTCTCTCTCTCTCTCTCTCTCTCTCTCTCTCTCTCTCTCTCTCTCTCTCTCTCTCTCTTACTGGAGCTGGGTGGTGTTGGTGAAAGGCATCATGACCTTGTCCACGAAGGAGCCGAAGCCGAGGGTGAACTGCGTTGTAAGGTTCCTCATGGTCTCTGCCAGAATAGCGCCCGCGTTGGCCAGATGCTCCTTGTCGTCCTTCATGGAGTTGGAGAGGTCCATGAGGTAGTACAGGTCGACGGGGTAGTCAAGGGCGCGCCGGTACTTGATGTCCAGTTTCTGTGGCATCCCTGAGCGTGGGGCGCGAGGAACAGGAGAGAGAGAGAGAGAGAGAGAGAGAGAGAGAGAGAGAGTTTAAAATTCGTTAATTAAATCATGGCTGAAAATCAACTTGACTTTACGAATTATGTTAGGTTAAGCTAGATTAGGTTAGGTTAGATTAGGTTGTTAGGCTAGGTAAGATTAGGTCAGATAGGATAGGGATAGGTTAGGTTAGGTTGGGTTAGGTTAGGAGCCTGGGTGGTGGCAGGGATGTTTGGGCCTCACCCTTGCGCAGCTGGAGCTTCACTCTTTGTGGCTTTAGTTGGTAAATCTCCGCGTTTTTGTCCCATTCTTTCCTGTTCTTCTGGATTGTGCCTGGCACGCCGCGAGGAGCAGGTTGTCGGATGGGAGATGGCAGAGGTGGTAGGGGGGAAAAATATAAATAAATAAATAAATAAAATAGAATAAACAAATAGATAAGTGAAGGCGTTTATGGAGCAGCAGAGTCTAATGAAGGAAGAAAAGAGTTAACACAAGAGAATTTGAAGCAGCAGTAAACATTGAGGTTCTGACTACTGTGATTTTGTTTCGCCACACACCGCTAGCCACAGCACGTACTGCACAGAAACCAGCTACAGTATGAGGGAAGAGATTAATGAGATACAGGGTTCAAGCTTGAAAATTTTAGGTTAAGAAATAAATAGGAAGAAATTGGTTCTCAAATAGAGTGGTAGATGAATGGAACGGACTCAGTAATCAAGTTGTTAATGCTAAGACATTAGGGAGCTTTAAGGGAAGATTAGACGGATTTATGGATGGGGACAATAGGTGGAAATAGGTAGGTATATTTCATACAAGGACTGCCACGTGTAGGCCTGGTGGCTTCTTGCAGCTTCCCTTATTTTTTTATGTTCTTATGTTCTTATGCTGCTACTACTACTACTACTACTACTACTACTACTACTACTACTACTACTCGTTCTCCTCCTCCTCCTCCTCCCACCCCCACCATTATTAATGTAGTACTGTTAACACTACTTCTCCCACTACCATTACTACTACTACTACTACTACTACTACTACTACTACTACTACTACTACTACTACTGCAACCCTTTCTCCTCGTCCTCCTCCTACAACTACCGCTACCACTAGTACCACTCACCTGTTAGCTCCTCGTTCTGTACCAGTGTCACGGTGTTGTGTGGGTTCCTGATGTCATTGGCGTTACAGAAGGATGCATTAAAGTTGGCGGCAAGTTGGCAGTGATCCCCGCTCTGTGAGGTGAAAAGGACCATATTCTGAAACCCTCCGCCTCACTTCCATCCACAACCCTCCAAAGTCTGTAGTTAAAGCAACACGGAGTTTTAAGGGTAGTTTCTTACAGTTATAGTGACATTAACAAGGTTTCTACATTATGAACTTTAGAAACACTCTTGAGAACCCCGCTAATCATTTCTGGTCTTTTAAAATAGTCATGGCGAGGCTACACGGGTTTTTAAGGATGTATTTATGGTTCTAGTGACAGCATGACAAGATTTCTATTATTTTTTAAGAGGAGAAACACCCTTCAGAACCCGGTTAATCATCTCTTTAGTCTTTGTAAATAGTCGAGATGAGCGTTTCTGAACACTGACCATTGTCTCATCGATGTTAGGAAAGGTGAGGAAAGGCGAGCGGGAGCATTTCAACTGGATGCCAACATATCAGACAATTAATTCTTTGACCACGAAAACGGTATGTGTGGCTACAGGTTGTCTGTGTTTCGTCAAGTGAGAGAATTCTGGTGAAAATCTACTTCATCTACAAAAACCTAAAAGCCATTTCCCCAGCTGTGTACAGAGAGCAAAACAATCTCACTATTGCCGAAGTCACCTGGAAGTTCATATGCATCTGTCTCATTCTTAAATGTACTTACGTTACCCACATTTTTACCCAGATTTTTAAATGTACTTGACCCGCAACGTACATGCACTGTAAACTCTGCAAGGCCTTCACTCACCTGGGGATTGATGCACCACGAACACCCTTTCGTTTGGATGCATTTGTCACACGTCCTCTGCGCCCTACACTCCTGCCCCTGGCTCTGCTGCTCCCCACACACCGCGGCGATCACCACAGCCAGCACCACCGCCGCCACCATGCCTCTCCTCCTCATCGCGGCGTTACCTCCACACCTGAGGAACTGGGAATAGAAAGAAGAGTAAGGTTCGTATTCATAAACACTTTGCCCTCACAGCAATCTTCCAAGGCCACAGGGATGATTAGCCGGGCTTTCTAGTGTTTTTTTTTATTAATAGTTTAAAAATCTGTCTCTAGAACCATAAAACACCCTTAAAAACCCGTGCATCTTAAATTACCTGACCCTTTTAAATGTAGTGGAGGTGCGGCACAGAAGTGTTTCAGAATACACACTGAAGATTGATGAGTTACTTGCGTCAGACAGGTGAAGTTACGAATACTGAACCTGATGTCACCTGTACGTAGCCTCGCCGCCTTCATGACTCACACTCACTCGATGCTTCTCTGATTCAGGATCACGAAGCGAGAGAGAGAGAGAGAGAGAGAGAGAGAGAGAGAGAGAGAGAGAGAGAGAGAGAGAGAGAGAATTTTCCTCTTTTCTTTTCCTATTTTCTGTAATTTCCGTAGCTAGTTATCTGCTTTAGTTTTCCTTCCTTCGACGAACATTTATTACGGCGAATTAGCGCTCGTTAGTAGTAATGGAAGGGGATTCCAAACTGTGCTTATCGAGTGGCAGGCAAGGGCTGTGTGTGTGTGTGTGTGTGTGTGTGTGTGTGTGTGTGTGTGTGTGTGTGTGTGTGTGTGATCATCTGTTAATTTCCAAACGCACTCTTTGAAAGGTTGCGTTGTGACAGTAGAGGTGTTGCGACAAGACACTTTATCGCCCAGGACACGACGCTGTGATAGTCTCTAAAACACATCCGGCGAAGGCTCTCTCTCTCTCTCTCTCTCTCTCTCTCTCTCTCTCTCTCTCTCTCTCTCTCTCTCTCTCTCTCTCTCTCTCTCTCTCTCTCTCTCTCTCTCTCTCTCTCTCTCTCTCTCTCTCTCTCTCTCTCTCTCTCTCTCTCTCACACACACACACACACACACACACACACACACACATATTCGTGCAACTGGTGTTTAATTTTATTCTTGCTTTGATATTCTTTGTGTTGTTTAGTCATCATTTATAGTCTTAATAATGTAATGTACCCCGTAGTGCCCTGGCATCATCTAATAAACATCTACTCGTATCTGTCGTGAAGTTTCGGCAGTTGCCACATATTTCGCTTAATTATTAAATTCTAGTGGGTGGTGCTTTTTCTGGGCCACCGCGTGTGGTACTGCCGGCCTGGTACATAGAAAGATAGATGGAGAGATCACACATAATATAAAAGACCAAGGGACATAGCCATGATCTGAGGTTAATTGTTTCTAGGTTCCCAGTTCGTCAGTTTCTTCCTAAGTGGACTGCCGCGGCCCCAAGTGTCGGTACACACTCAGCATCCTCAAAGCACCGAATACTGTACAACGAACACTTTTGTACGTGTGGACTTTGAAGCTTTGTGGAAAACCTGACAGACTTGGAGAGCAGTTTGGTTCGGCTGTCTGTTAACACTTTGCAGAGGACACTGAGAAACGAATCTCCAATTATGAAAAAAAAAAAAAAAAAAAAACATTATAATCACTTGTTATTCAAATATGTCGATACTATACGACAAAAGCGGATGTTTTGCAGGAAACTTAACAAAGTGGAGATCAGTTTGCTTTGGCAATTCACTAACACTGTGGCGGACAATGAGGCAATGAGGAGTGACACAACAATTACTAAACAAAGAAGAGAAAAAAACAATCACGTCAGATTCAGTTAATGTAGATGAAGCAGACACATCTCTCGTTTGGCTTCCTGCGACAGAGTTCCAAATCGAGAACGGATGCCGGTGGCTGTGGTTATGACAGGATCGGTTCGGCTGTGGTGCGTTGTATCTGACTACAAAGCGAATTTATATCAACTTCAGTATGGTATTATCTACACCAGATTTCACTATGACCTGTATTCAGAAACGACGTTGTTCTTGCATCCAAACAATTTTCAAAGACCACAGAGATGATTAGCCGTGTTTTCAAGAGTGTTTCTCCTGTTCATAATGTAGAAATTTGTTAATCTTTCACTCGAACCGTAAAAACAGCCTTAAGAACTCGTGTAACTTTAACTAGAGCTTTTGACGTTGTGGAGGTGATGTTTGCTTTGGTTAGGTTTGATTAAGTTAGGTTAAGTTAGGTTTGGTTAGGTTAGGTTAGGATTGGTTAAGTTTGGTTAAGTTAGATTACGCTATGTTAGGTTAGGTTAGGTTAGGTTAGGTTAGGATTGGTTAAGTTTGGTTAAGTTAGATTACGCTATGTTCAGTTTGGTTAAATTAGGTTAGGTTATTATTAAGAGTTTTTTTTTTTTTCTTTTTTTTTTTCGTATGAAGGATGATGGTCCATGACAAGAATTAATAACGGATAGATTAATTGACGTTTCTTCCCTAATTATTATCATTATTATTGCTATTGTTATTATTATTATTATTATTATTATTATTATTATTATTATTATTACTATCATTATTATTATCATTATCATTATTATTGTTATTATTATTATTATTATTATTATTATTATTATTGTTGTTGTTGTTGTTCATCTTGTATTATATTTCCCTCGCCGTGTGCTTACTGCTGCATTAGTGGGAAATATTGAGTGGCGTCGTGATTGTAATACCTGTTCAAGTTACTGATTGGATTTGTTTCTCTAGCAAGAATAATGCAATGTTATCTTTTTTTTCATTAATATTCATTGGTGTTGGTTTTTATCTCTTATTCCTTTCTAAGCGAGAGAGAGAGAGAGAGAGAGAGAGAGAGAGAGAGAGAGAGAGAGAGAGAGAGAGAGAGAGAGATCCTCCATAACATCAACATCAACTTCATCGTTACCCTCTCTCTCTCTCTCTCTCTCTCTCTCTCTCTCTCTCTCTCTCTCTCTCTCTCTCTCTCATCCATCTATTTAAGTAATGATATCAGCCCTGGAGAATTGTTTCGATCATGAAAGGAGGAAAGTCTTGTAGCACTGAACAGGGAAAACTATGCCTGTGTGTGTGTGTGTGTGTGTGTGTGTGTGTGTGTGTGTGTGTGTGTGTGTGTGTGCTTTTAAAAGAGAAACTCAGTCAACACCAATCCCCGCAATTATATTGAGGAGGAGGAGGAGGAGGAGGAGGAGGAGGAGGAGGAGGAGGAGGAGGAGGACCCGTGACTCTCGAAGCCCGTTGAAGATTACTGAAGATTGCTAAAGAATTTATTCTTCTTCTCCTCCTCCTCCTCCTCCTCCTCCTCCTCCTCCTCCTCCTCCTCCTCCTCCTCCTCCTCCTCCTCCTCCTCCATTTACTTATAATTCGTCCAAACTCACTTTTATTATATTTAGAACATTAAGTTATAGTAGTTGTAGTAGTAGTATCAGCAGCAGCAGCAACAGCAGTAGCAGTAGTAGTAGTTGTAGAAGTAGTAGTAGTAGGCTAAAGAACACTATTGAGGTTATAAATATAAAATCACATTTTTTTTCGTAAGCAAGAAGCACAGCAGCACACCTCAGATCAGATCAGATCGTACCGCTCTTACTTATTAACCTGCAACTGAAACCGAAGCCGCGATGTTTGCCACTGCACAGTAAGAAGAAGGAGAACAAGAACAACGACTAGAACCCAGAACAACAACTACAACAACTAGAACAAGAACAAGAACAAGAGCAAAAAGCAAGAACAATATTGATAGATGTAACCACCACACACACACACACACACACACACACACACACACACACACACACACACACCTTACCTGTTCAGACAGATGACAGGAGACACACAGTAGATTAGTGTGCAGAACCCAAGGACAGACACTTGCGGCCTCCTTACCAGGCGCACGCACACATACACACACGTTCACCCTCTGGCAGGGAACGTAACACTGTGACTGCCTCAGCAATGCCTCACCCCCACCGGGCTGCCCCCCCTCCCCATCCTTTCCCCCCACTCTCTCTCTCTCTTAGTATCTTCACCCTCTCCCTTCCCTCCCTTCCTAAATTCACCCCCTCTTCTCCCCTTCCCTCCTTCGCCTCCCCCTCTGCCATCCCTCCTCCTCCTCCTCCTCTGGCCACTCCCTTTCCTGTAAACACACACTAAAGCTTTCCCCCTCTCCTCCTCTCCCCACACTCATTAATTTTTATCTCTTCCTTCTGTCTCTTCACACCTCCCATCCCCCTCCCATTCCTTCCCTTCCCTCTCCATCCCATTTTTCGTGGTGAGATAACTTTCATGAAAATCTAAGTGTCCCTTCCCTCCATTACTTTTTAATGTCAGAAAATGGGAGGAGGAAGGGTGTCTTAGGTCTCTCTCTCTCTCTCTCTCTCTCTCTCTCTCTCTCTCTCTCTCTCTCTCTCTCTCTCTCTCTCTCTCTCTCTCTCTCTCTCTCTCTCTCTCTCTCTCTCTCTCTCTCTCTCTCTCTCTCTCTCTCTCTCTCTCTCTCTCTCTCTCTCTCTTGGTTCATGTTAAGCAAAGAGTATGAAGGTGTGTGTGTGTGTGTGTGTGTGTGTGTGTGTGTGTGTGTGTAATAAAACAAAATAAAAAAAAATGTGGAAATCAGTGATAGAAACAATATCTTAAAAAAAAAAAAAAAAAAACTTCAATAACATCCCCCCAAAAATATGGGTAGATTCGATCCTTAAAAAGTAGAACATAAAAAGATTAGATAAAAAAAAAATACTATACAATTTAAATATCTAAAAAAAAAGGGAGAAGGAAAACTTTTAACAGGATATCTAGAAAAAAAAAGTGATAAGAAGGAAGAAAATGGAAGAACAGACATGATAGAAGCAGTAGACTACCCAGTAATTAATGATAAAAGAGAGGAAATACCAAAGAGAGGGTAAAATGTGGGATACGAAAAAAATAAATAAATAAAAACAATTGAATGCTAAAAAGAGAAGAAAAGATGGAGATGAAATAGAAAGATAGCAGTAAAAGAAGATAGACGTCATAGAAATGTATACAAAAAAAAGTGAATAGGAGGATACAAAAATAAAGAAAATGAAGAAAATAAGAAAAGAGATGAAATAGGAAGATACCACAAGATAAATAGGACTCAATTATATGAAAGAAAATAAATAGAATGCAGAAAAAAAGAAAGGAAAAGAAATAAACGAAAGAAGTAGAAGAAAAAAACAAGAATTAAGATGAAATACGAAGATACTACAAGATAGATATAAATGTCACAAAATTATATAGGAAATAATAAGAGAATACAAAAAAAAAAAAAGAAAAAAGAAAGAAAAGAAAAAAAGGAGAAAAACAACAAAAAGAATAATTAACGTAATAAATAGAAGAATAATAAAATTAAAGAAAAGAAGAACAAGAACAAGAACAAATGGGACAAGAACAAGAAAACCAACAACAACACTACCACCACCACCACCAACAACAACAACAACAACAACAAGGAAGGAGAGGAAGGGGGTAGAGAGAAAATGTAGGAAAATAATGAAGGAAGCACTTTATTGCCCTTCCTTTCATTATCACACCCATCCCTCCCTCCTCCTCTTCCTCCGCCGCTGATAAAGAAAAGATCTTGGTGTCGTTGTGTCAAACGACCTAAAGCCGAGTCAACACTGCACAGAAACAGTAAAGACGGCAAATAAATTAGTACGGTTCATTGGAAGAACCTTTGAAATTAAATCAGAAAAGGTTATACTTGCCTTATATAACTCACTGGTGCGCCCTCATCCAGAATACTGTGTACAGTTCTGGTCACCATATTACAAAAAAGACATTGTAAAACTAGAAAAGATACAGCGCAGAGTCACAAAGATGATTCCAAGATTGTGCAGTAAGCATAGGTATGAGGAACGACTGGAAGAACTAAACCTGTTTAGTTTAACAAGGCGTAGGATAAGAGGAGACCTAATTGAGGTGTTCAAAATTTTCAAAGGATATAGTAACATTGAAGCACATAAATATTTTACCATTGATCATTCCAACCTAACGAGAAATAATGGATTCAAGATTATACCCAAACATTTTAAATCCCACGAGGCCAAACATTTTTTTTCTTTAATCGTACAGTAAATATATGAAATAAACTTCCTGCAGAAATTGTGAACAGCAATACTATTAAATCATTCAAAAATAAAATAGACAAATATTTAAAAGCAAATCCCCAACAAGCTCTCTTCTTGTCCGAATAATTACTAAATTCACTAATAAACTCTTATTGTACATACACCAGTTATATTATAAATTGTATTAATTTTCAGATAGGCGTATAGAGTTCACCGTAGGGAGGATAGTAGAACTTCCTTTCATCCTTTCCTATGAAAATTCCATGTCAGTTTTTCCACACTGCATGGTACTTTTTCCCAACTGTTTCCATGCCAGCGGAAGCTGGAGGAAGTGGTGGGTGGGGAGGAGTCTTCTGCTATGCTGTCCTGTCTCTCTTCCCTGTAGCTAGTTAGAAGTAGTTACCAAACAGCCTTGCAAGGACCAAAAGGTCTGTTGCTGTTTGGCTTTCCTTTGTATTCCTCCTCCTCCTCCTCCTTCTCCTCCTCCTCCTCCTCCTCCTCCTCCTCCTTCTCCTCCTCCTCCTCCTCCTCCTCCTCCTCCTCCTCCTCCTCCTCCTCCTCCTCCTCCTCCTCCTCCTCCTCCTCCTCCTCCCCCTCCCTCACAAGTTCATACCTCTATCCCACACCTGAATAAAACTTGTGTGTTGAATAAGAAAACTTAAGTCATTTAAACATGTGTAATGCCTTATCACACACACACACACACACACACACACACACACACACACACACACACACACACACACACACACACACACACGTCATCATATCCTCTGGGATGTCCCAATCTGTGGACTGATAAAAAAAAGATATCCAGTACCTCTTTCCAACACTAACACCACCACCACAACCACAACCACCGCCACCACCACCTCCACCACCACCTCCACCACCATCACCGCCACCTCCACCTCCACCACCACCATCTGCACTCCACACCCTCAACACCTTCCAGTCTCTCCTCGTTTTCCACTTTTCCCAGCCCTTCCAAACCCTTTCAAACAACTCTTAGCTCTCTCACTCTCTCTCTCTCTCTCTCTCTCTCTCTCTCTCTCTCTCTCTCTCTCTCTCTCTCTCTCTCTCTCTCTCTCTCTCTCTCTCTCTCTCTCTCTCTCTCTCTCTCTCTCTCTCTCCTGTTTTCCAGCTCTTTTAAATCCATTTCTATCCACCCTTTGGGCCCTAGTTTTTTACACCTTATCTCTCCTATCCACTCTTCCAGTTCCTTCCAGTCCCTCCATCCCTTTCATCTTTCCCACCCCCTCTACCCCTCCAATTTCTCCAGCACCTCCATCCTATCTACATTTTTCAGTCTTACCAACCCCCTTCACTCTCTCCTCTTCCACTTCAGCCTTTTCAGCCTCTCCACATCCCTCCGTGACTCCCTCGCCACCCTTCAACTCCTCATTCATCCACCACCAGCATGCGTGTGATACAATACAACCTTTAGTTATACGTGTACAAAAGAAATAATTACGAAATGAAAAAAAAAAAAGATCTATTGAGGATATTACAGGTGTGTTACGTAATACTGTGTTGAAACATTTTAAACGGGTTCGGCTTGATGTGATGGACAGTACACACACACACACACACACACACACACACACACACACACACACACACACACACACACACACACACACACACACACACACACACACACACACACACACACACACACACACACACACACACTGACACTTCACTCTCTGTCCATGGTATGCAAATCAGTCCACTTTTATTTTGCTTCCCTCCCTCTCTCCCTCACTCCCTCCCGACACGCCGCCAGCCGCTACACTGTACTAGGGTGGAGTGCTAACACATGTAGTAATGTCCAGATCCAGGGATAACAGCAAACACTGTAAAATATCTCCCAGTATAATAACAAGACTGCCAAGTACAGAGTATAACCTTTATTGCCCAGAGGCTGGCCGCTGACTGCCTGAGGAACAACGGGCGCGCGCGGGAAGAAACCCCACCTGAAGAGTGATCGAAAACAAAAGGGGAACGAGAGGCGTCGTACATGCAAATTAAATACATCAATGATAAATAATGGTAATAATGATAACAAAAGCAAAGGGAAAATGGGTTTATAATACATACACGGGCATCCTATCATAACACTCGTCTGTCCGCACCTTCGTCTCACGCACACAACACTTCAGGAGCTCACAGTAACATCCGCCTGGCGCCGCGAGTACTGGCCGCCCTCAGGTCACGGCCACTCCCGGACCCGTATTCAGAAACGCCTTGCCTTTTGCTCTCTCACCACAACTATTTTCCAAGGCCACAGAGATGATTAGGCAGTTTCTCAAGAGTGTTTCTCCTGTTAATAATATAGAAATTTTATAGATCTGTCAAGAGAACAGTGAAAACCCGCGTCACTTCAGCGAGAGGCTTTTGAAAGTACGTAGTGGAGGTGCAGCGCAAAAGTGTTTCAAAATACGGTCCTAGGGTCCCTTAAGGCACTTGGGAATGTCGTGGGCGGAGTAGGATATATTGCTGTTCATGATCCGCTCCTCCAGCTCAAAGGACTCCGCAAACTCTGGGTCGGCGCCGGAGTACATGACGTGGGCATTGAGGTAGGCACCATGACTGCCGCTCAGGCTGTTCAAGGAGTCCTGGTACCCGCCGCTCATGAACATGTCCGTGGGATTCATTTTTTTCACCTTACGACTCCGATAGTAAGCCACGCAGACCACCACCACCACGCCCAGCACCAGCACCCCCACGCCCGCCCCCGCCCCTGCGAAGTAGATGACGTGGTCGTCGTGATCGCCAGAAACCTGTTCCTCAGACACCTGGCCGCCACTCTGCGCCGTCAGTTCCCGGACAGAGATGTTTTCGTTTCTGATTAGTGGTGGGCGTGTCCTTAACAACGGTGGTATCTTCCCTGCCTGGCCTGTGTTCTGCGTGCTGCTGCTGCTGCTGCTGCCAGGCGATGGCGATTTTGTGTTGCCATCAGTTGCCTCTGCCGTTCGGCTCTCGATCACGTACTCAGGAGTGCTTGTCGGCATCTCCGTCATCTCCTGCCATCGCGTCGTGCCTTCTTTTAGAGTAGTGTCCTGCCCTAGCGTTGTCCACATTCCCCTGTCGTCGGTCAGAGGTGGAGCTTCGGTGGAGAAATGGGCTCCAATCGCCGTGAGGGTGGTGTCCAAACCCTCAACTCGTGTCCCGGTGCTGAACGGCTCAAATCTTGTCGCTGCTGCAGGAGGCGCTTGAGAACTTGATGGCGGGGTTGTGGTGGGGGTGTGGTCTGGTTTGTCTGCAGTGGAAGGAGGATCCAGGGCGCGGCCTTGTGGCTTGGGACGAGGTGGTGCGTTGCTGGAAGACCCCTCAGCGCCGAGCATCTCCGCCTCGGCTTTCGTTTTGTCTGTGGGATGCGAGGCAAATGTGTTAAACGACTCAGGATACAAGAAGGAAAGAAGCGTAAGATTACAACAGCCATATGGAGAAGACATTATGGGGACATACCTGTTCGAAAATTAATATACTAAGGAAACAAAGAAAACAGTGCATAAATTTTGGGTAGCAAGAATAGAGAAAAGAAAAGCGAAAGAAGTAAACACAAGACCCTGACAGTGAGAAGGAACACGTGAGGGAGTGTCGCTTGAAAGACATCACTTCCGACTAACAACTCAATCCAATGAGAGCGACTCGCGTGACTAAATCCTCACCTTATTTCATAGTGTATGTAAGCGACTATTCTGATTCATGGTACACTGAACACGAATACGAGGAGACACTAAGGGCGTGGAACAAGGTGGATGAGCTGAAGGAGGCTTGGAGGAGCTGAATGAGCGGAAGAGTCTGGAAGGCCTGGAAGAAGCAAGGAGACTGGAACAAAACTAAACACAAGACGGAGGAAAGGTGAGGATAGAGAAAAGCGATAAAAGAGGTAATAAAGTAGAAGAATACTTGAGAGAAAGAAAGAAAGCTGGTGAGAAAAGTGAGAGAATACGAAAGAGAGGAGATAAAAAAAAAAAAAATAGGGACTGACACTGTTTGGTCCTTTTTTTCACTCTTTGTTGCTCCAGGTCAGTGCTCCTCTTACATAGAAAAAAAAAAGTAAAAAAAAAAAAAAAAAACAGGATATGAAAACCAAACCAAACACAGCAGGCGGAGAAAAGTGTCAGGATAGACAGATGGGAGAAAAAAAAGAAGAGTTTTAAAGAGAAGAACGAGAGTACGCAAGACTTCAAGAACACAAGAGGCAAGGGACAAACAGACGCGACTCATCCGTCAGACAGGAGACGGAGAAAAAGGTGAGGGCAGACAGGAGATAAGAAGAAAAGTTTTAAAAAGAACAGGAATATGTGACACTTCAAGCTCGAGGAACAAGGGCACATGACTCACCCGCCAGACAGGACACCATAAGGACGCCCTTGGGAAGCACAAACACAGCGTGTCTGACGAAGTTACACACGTCCTTGTCCTCCTCATCCTCCTCCTCCTCCTCTCCTGCAGCGCTTCCCACGTGCACCTGCAGATGAATGCCGACCGTCACCTAGAGGAGGAAAGAAAGGAGGAGGAGGAGGAGGATGAGGAGGAGGTTAGTTAGCGCTGGTACGGTCAAAATTTCATCGTCTTTATGATTAATATGTTTGTTTAATGAAAATGGTAAAGAGAGAGAGAGAGAGAGAGAGAGAGAGAGAGAGAGAGAGAGAGAGAGAGAGAGAGAGAGAGAGAGAGGCGCCGTTAAAAAGATTATCAAAGGAAAGTAAGAGAGGATGAAAAAAAAAATATATAAAAAACTAACTCACTCTGGAAAATAAGAGAGAAGAGAAAAAAAGAACAGCAGTAGCAGCAACATAAATTAAAATACAAAAAACAAAAGAGGTACCGTTGAAAAGACTAACAAAGGAGAATAAGAGATGATAAAAATAATGATAATAATAATAATAATAATAATGATAATAATAATAATAATAATCCTGGAAAATAACAGAGAAGAGAAAAAAAACAGCAGTAGCAGCAACATAAATTAAAATAACAAAAACAAGAGAGGTACCGTTGAAAAGACTGACAAAGGAGAATAAGAGAGATGATAAAAAAATAATAATAATAATAATAACCCTTGAAAACTGGAGACAAGATAAATAACCTCAACAACAGCAACATACATTAAAATACCAAAAACAAAAGAGGTACCGTTGAAAAGACTAACCCTGGAAAACATCGCATCGCAAACCAGAGACGCACCTGATGGGAGGCGTTGGGCGGCAGGACGCAAGGCTCACTGGAGTTTCTTAAAGTAGTGAGGGTGACTTCCTCTCCCGCTCCCCGCAGCCACATCGTCCTCTCCACCGCCAAGTTAGATACATTAATGGACGCCCCGCACGCTGAGGGGAAGAGTGGAGAAGGCTCAGCAGACGGGTAATAGTGACAGGTAAAGGGTTAGATATTCATTGTTCACAGGTATTAGAGGGTGAGTGTGACAGGTAATGGTAACAGATAAAGGGTTTGATGTTCTATGTTCACAGGTACCGAGTTCAAAATGGAGTTTTTTTTTTTTTTCTGTTTACTAAGTTTAGAATTAGGGAAGTTACTTTTCTATTCACAGGTATTGAGTTTAAAATTAGGGAAGGTGATTTTTTTTTTTTTTTTTTTTTTTTTTTACAGATACCGAGTTGAAAATTGAGGAGAAAAGGTGATGTTCGTGTTTGCAGGCATCGAGTTTAACGTTAGAGTAGGCGACTTACAGGTGGTGGACAGGTATTGCGTTGAACATCAGGGAGTAAGGGAGATATATTTTGTGGTCACAGATATTGAGCTTGAAATTAGAGAAGGGGATTTTCGGTGTTCACTGGTATCGAGTTTGAAATTAAGGAGGATGAGTAATTAGTTTTTATAGCATATTAAAAAAGGGAATTTTCGCGATGATTATACCTACTTGAAACAAAGATACATTTCTAAATCCGTCGTTCTCTCGTATAGACTGTTTTCAAAGGCCTTAGATGTAATTAATAGAGTTTTCAAGTGTGTATGCTTTCTTTCTTGTTTTTCCCCCATTGATGGTGCAGAAGCCTTATAAACCATCATTACAATCACGGAAATGCTCTTGAAGACCAAATAATGTTTACTGGAGCCTGTTGAATATAGTCAAAATAAGGCATGGAAACTTTTGTTAACACAGGACCGTAACGGAATTGACAGAAAACGGACGAGAATGGGAAAATCAAATATGGGAGGCAGACAGACAGGTGGACAGGTAAGTAGACAGACAAAGAGAGAGGTAGGCAGACGAACGGACAGGCTGAAAAAATATCAATTGTCTTAGCACAGCAGAACACAGATAGACAGACAGACAGGTAGGCAGACAGAGATAAATAGACAGGCAGATTGGGGGGGCAGAGAGACAGACAGATAAATAGATAAACAGGTAAAAGTAGACAGAGAGATAGACAAACACAGACAGATAGATAGTGAAGCAGGCAAGTACAGACAGGCAGACAGACAGACAGACACGAAACATACTCACACTTGTAGAGCTGAAAAATGCCACCACCAACACCATCACCACCATCACCATCAACAGTCTGACCTACGGCGGGGCTGACCACTGCCGACATCACCACAACTATTGCTACCACCATTCTTCCACCGCCACCACCTCCACCCCCACTACCCACAGCCATCCTCACCAGTCAGAATCAAGATGTCTTATGAGTCTGTGGGGTTCATGAAGGTGCTGACGGTGGTGATGTGACGCAATAGGAGGTATGTGACGGAGATTGTGTGTGTGTGTGTGTGTGTGTGTGTGTGTGTGTGTGTCATGGATTTCGTGAGCAGAGAAGATGAGTCAGTTAGTCATTCTGTCTATTAGTCAGTCAGAAAAACATCACCATTTAGAGAAATCAGTGTTTGTTCTACGTGTGTGTACGTGAGTCTATGAATGTACGTGGATATTTGTGTGTTTATGTGCGTATGTTATGTACGTGTGTGTTTGGATGGGTGCTGTGAGTGAGGGAGTCCTTCCAGGGGCAGCTGTTGTTGTAAGGGAAGGCTGGTGGTACTGAAGAAAGGAGCAGGAGAAGGTTATGGTGGTGGTGGTGGTGGTGGCAGTCCTGGTCACTGGCTCTCCTCACAGGAAGACAAACATCCTCTCATATTTTTAGATTCGGCTTGTGTTTTGTAGTTGTGTTTCCAGACCTTCCTCTTTGTGCTGCTGTCTTAAAGAGTACATTATTGTCTTCATCTCTTTTCTGTCATCCCTTTTCTTTTTCTTGTTCCTCTTGTTCTTGTTTTTTTTTTGTTTTTTTTTTCTTCGCTGTGGTCGTAGAAGTAGCAGTAGTAGTGGTTGTCTTTGTCTTCTTCTTGTGTGTGTGTGTGTGTGTGTGTGTGTGTGTGTGTGTGTGTGTGTGTGTGTGTGTGTGTGTGTGTGTGTGTGTGTGTGTGTGTGTGCACGCTCGTGCCCGCGCTTACGTCAGAAAGCTCGTCAAAATTAAAAACATAAGGAGACAGGACAGTAAAATTTAACCTAAATACAACACACACACACACACACACACACACACACACACACACACACACATTTTACTTTTACTTTCATTATTATTACTATTATCTTCATTATATTCTCAGTAGTAGTAGTAGTAGTAGTAGTAGTAGTAGTAGTAGTAGTAGTAGTAGTAGTAGTAGTAGGAAAGTAAACCAGAGAGAGAGAGAGAGAGAGAGAGAGAGAGAATGTTAAAATTCATCTAATACGTTATCTGAAAGTTTATTTATCCATTTATTTACGTATTTATCTTGTTGCTGTTGTTGTTGTTGTTGTTGTTGTTGTTGTCTTC
Source organism: Scylla paramamosain (assembly GCF_035594125.1). Lineage (NCBI taxonomy): Eukaryota > Metazoa > Arthropoda > Malacostraca > Decapoda > Portunidae > Scylla > Scylla paramamosain. Next base: position 26,300,974 of record NC_087161.1, on the reverse strand, counting down.
TTTTTCTTCTTAGTCTCTCTCTCTCTCTCTCTCTCTCTCTCTCTCTCTCTCTCTCTCTCTCTCTCTCTCTCTCTCTCTCTCTCTCTCTCAAGTAAGACCCTGAAGTAGTAGTAGTAGTAGCAGTAGTAGTAGTAGTAATGATAATGATGGTGGTAATAATAATAATAATAATAATAATAATAATAATAATAATAATAATAATAATAATACGTACTCCTTTGTCACATTAGAACGTTCTGGACTTTCCTGTGTAATTACCAAACAGCGGATGTTAATGATAAATGTAATGACACACGCACTCACAAAGAGAGAGAGAGAGAGAGAGAGAGAGAGAGAGAGAGAGAGAGAGAGAGAGAGAGAGAGAGTTGAAAGGTTGTAAGGGCATAATACACTTAAGTAAACCACGTAGTGTAATAAGGCAGTTAAGAGATAATGATTCTTCTCCTCTTTACTTGTCATCTTCAGACTACGGGAAATTATTATACTTGATTGATCATTGTTTTCTTCTTTCTCTCCTCTACCTGCTACTCCTCATCTTCCTCCTCTTTTGTACCATCAATACATAAAACAAAAACATCTATCAAAACCCAACAAGTCGTCTAAATAACCTTTAAAAGTAATAAACATGGTAACCCAAAGCATTTCAAAGTACGCGTCCTGAATTGCACTCAAAAGAGAGAGAGAGAGAGAGAGAGAGAGAGAGAGAGAGAGAGAGAGAGATTAACTTTTTCATCTAAGAGCTAATTTAGATTAAGTTAACGTTTTGTTTAGTCTAGGTTCATTAAGTTGCAAATTTCACTGTTGATTCCTTCGTTGTGTAGATCACGATTTGAAAGAAAAAATCATATTTCGCGAATAAATAAACAGTCAGTGTCTGGAAGTTGGTTGACAGAGGTTATTTTTGATAATATCCGTTTCCTCCATTAGTTTTTTTTTTTTTTTTTTCACTCAACAGCATCATATGAACCTCGGCGCTTTTACTCCACAATTCTACATTATTTCAGAGCATTATACAGTAGTTTCCCCTGCAAGACATACGTTTTCTGTCACTCCAAGTAAGCTCTGAAATATAAAAATGAGTGTTTGTGCGGGTTTTCTGTTTGACTTACATGATTTTGTTGGTGTGGAAGATAAGAGGGACAGGGCAGGAGGAAGAGGAGTGGAGGGTAGCCTAGATGAGGTTATGGATAATACAGATAAGGGACATTAGGCATTTAACCACGTACCGAAATTGCCTGTATTTTTTTTTTTTACTCTCATAATGATTTGTTGATATTGAGACTGACTTTCTGACTTATATGATACTTTGCTGGCACGTAAGCAAGAAAGAGAGAGAAGGGAGAGAGGTGAAGAGTGGCAAATATATGTGAACATTGAAGCATGCATGCACCGAAACAGAAAACTAAGCACTGCAAGATTATGTAAAATTCTCATCGACTCATATAGTAAGATTGTTGTTATCTAATCTAAAAGAAAAAAAAAGTGAGGAAGAGGAGTTTGTAAGGTAAAGGACAGCATGGGTTTTTGAGCCTAGGACATTCCTGGCGCGGCGCATGTCACGTCCACTCACGAATCACAACAATCAACAAGTCAACAGGAAGAGGCGAGGGGTCACAGGGTCAGTAAAGGCCACCACACTTCTGTTCTGTACCTGAGATGAGTCATACACCATGAAGCTTGCTCAGAAGTTGATGCCCATCCTGCTGCTGACAGGTAACCCAGGTCAGGGGGCGGGTGTGGGGTGACCTGTGTTAAGGTGTTGAGCGCAGGTGGTGGTGACAGTCGTGGTGAAGGGTTATTGTTACATAATTGCGTCTTGTGTCCTCCTCGCCTTGCTGTCACAAAGCCACCTTGATTATTGTACCGTGTCATGTGATGCTTAATTTATTTATTCCTCAGTGCGCAGGCTTAAAAAATTATATGAAGGTAAATGTTTTTGTCACGGGAAAGTAAACATTCATTACGTAATACCAACTGGCAGGGTCTCTCCTTTTCCTTTTTTCTTTTTTTTTATTATTATTCATTTCTGATTTGTGAAGTTTGTTTTATAAATACCCTAATTAGTGAGTTCTGAGGCATTGGACAGCTGTATTTACATTGTGTTTATTGTACAAATCTACAGTGTTCCATTCAGGTTTTTACACCCATCTCTCCCAGCAAACTAGGGAAGTTCTACATTTAACTGTGATAATAATAAATATCTACCTTAATTACTGTGAATTCTCTGTTTTAAACTTTTTATCCTCCATCCCTACTGTGTACTGAAGAAAGTGGGTATTCTAATTACAGATTAATATGTGTTTCATTCTGGCAGGCAAAACTGTACATTTCTGGCAAGTAACAGTCATGCACCTAACAAAATGAAATAGAAACAGAGACATGTTTACAATAACACCAGTAAGAAGAAAGAAGGGAGGCAAAATGGATTAAAGACCAGGATAATCTGTACATATAATTCATCAGTAACAAGTATTATGTACATATACACAATGCAATTCAAAATATATAGGTAAAGGAGGTCATCTGCAGAAAGCATAATAAGGTTGAACATTTTTAAATCTCACCATTAACCTTTACCTACTGCATTTAGAGGCACTTTGTGATACTGCATCTGAGAGGGAGAGGAATAATTATTGTGAAAGATTATACAAAATGCTTCACTTCATCAAAAATTAGTGAACATGAATTCAGATTGGTATGAAATTTCAAGCTGAGGACTGCCCAGAAAATTTTTCTGTGAAGGAAAGCTCAGTTGAACCACATGAAAGAATGGAGAAGATTTATGGTTAGCAAATGATTGAACTGAACCTCTACACCACCAGACACTACTGAATTGAGTTTCCAAAGTTTTACTGGTTCCTCCCTTCCAGAGTTCCTTCAGATGCACCAAATATCAGCTGTTGGTCATTCTGTAGCAGCTTCTTGGATTTTCTTACAGCTGTCCTTGAATTTTCTATACATTAAAGAATGTTTTAAAGATACATACATATTCATGTTCACCTAGATTTTAATGCCTGGTGAATGAAGCACCTCAGGAGTAACACTTGGCTGAGGGAAGATCCCCTTCAAAATATGCCATCACTGGTGCTGCCATGGGCTGTCCCAACATTCATTCATTCGTTCATGACATAATGGTGTAAGAAAATCAGGATAATTATTGATTAGCTTAATCACAGAACAATCACAACAGAATTCTTTTACATTTACCAACAAGTTAAATCAGTGATAAGAAACAGTAAGTTTTCATTTCTTGGTGAAAACTAATCATCATAAAATAATGGATGGATATCAATACATAATTACATATAATGCACATTACACCTTGCTGTTAGCAGTTTATATTTGTTTTGTCAGAAAAGATACTAAGACAAAGTATGAAGAAAAAGAAAAGTGTATTCATTTATTATATTAATAATTTGTTTATGCTTCATATATGAGAGATATGTATTGTGCTTTCTCTGATTTTTTTTTTTTTTCTCCCCCACTTAAATAGCTTCATATATGAAAGATATTGTACATTCATGTAAGTATTAGGAGATGCATAAATGTCAATGCATATTTTTCCCCCTTCCCTAGCAATGATCTCCCCTGGGTTTCCACTGGGGCATCAGAGGAAGTGAGGGCCTCTTGTTGGTGTGTGCCAGCCGCCGTCCCTCAGGATGGTGCTGCCAGGGCAAGGAGAAACACTGATTAGTCCTCTTTGTTGGCATTGGCTTGCAGTGCTTCATTAGTCACCCCTCTGAAAGTAACCCTTTTACTGCTATGGTCATCTTTTGGAAGAATTCAAAACACTGGAAAAATGTTTGCATTAAAAAAAAGATGGAACAGGGGTTAATTTTGTCTTTCTTGGCTACAGACTTTTGTAAAAAGACTTTAGTACAAAACTAAGTGTCTGAGAAGTTGTGGGTGATTATGGAAAAATTCATTTAGCAGTGAAAGGGCGAATGACAGCTGTGTGCTGTTTGTAGAATGCATCAGTAACAACCCTTTAGTGCATAGCAATAATTAGAACTAAGCATCACTTATAAAGCTAAAAAGATATAATCCATATGCTGTTCATCATTAGAGAGTTTGTGTTACATAATATATACTTCCCTCTTGGTAAAAAAACAGATCCAGGTGTGCATAATTTTCTTTCCTCTTTTCTTAGTATTTTTCATTACAATTGCTTTGAAATACATTATGATAATTTGGGACATGTTTTGATTTTTGGCAGTCCCATGAAAACTTTGTTATGATTTAGTGTTTATAGGCTTCTCTTGTCCTTGAAGTCAAGTAATGCAGAATGAAGGTAATGCTCATATAATTATTAGTCTTTTAGATATAGCAAATGTAACATAGTCATGACACTAAAACAATAAACAAGGCATTTCTTGTGAAGCAGATCAGAGAATTTGTCAGCAGCTTTCATTTTCATGTGACAGAATTGATGAGACTGTGTGTTACTCATACTTAACTTTGTGACCTAAATCTCACCCCCATGATATCAGCGTTGACATTAATACACGTCCTATTCACGTAATACCCTTAAACTACCATAAGTACCAGTAAGACATTCACATTCACATTTAAGCATTTTTAGCATTTATGGTCCAGAACATTTAAGCATTTTTAGCATTCATGGTCCAGATTGAAAGGTACATATTGATCCATTATGACTTACTGATACTTTTTTTTTTTAAGGTTTATTGTTCAATATTTAAAGATAAACATGTAAAAATTTTTAACATTCATTCTCCAAGTGGAAAGTACATGACCCATTCCTTTCAGTGATGTTGGTGCAGCTGGCCGAGGCAAGGGGCGGCGGGCGGGGGTGGCGGCGGCAGCAGGGGCGGGGGCCGGGGCATTGGCCGGGGTGGCTACGGGGGAGGACGGCGGGGGTCTTCCCCAAGCTCTCTGAATTTTGGATCTGCTAATCGCTGGTCCACTGTGGGAGGACGGAGAGTGTACTTTGTTGGATTCTACCGAGGTCCATCATACCAAGGAGCAAAGGGCACAGGTGACAGTGGTGGTGAGTACTATTCTGCTCTCTGCTGTGTTGTGGGATGTTGACAGTTCCTATTTTGTGGAGTGTGTACTGTGCCTCATTCATCCAAGCCCAGACAAAGCAGGGAGCTGAGCCCTACTGGAGTCTGCACAAGTCTGTTCACCCTTTCACTGTGATAAGGAACAAGTAACAGCACTAGAGGTAATGCAAGAAATCTTTTAAGCATCTACAAAAAAAAAAGAAGAGATTAAAAGAGTAGATTTTGCAGTTTCTAGCCAGTTTAATGATTGGAAATGGCTATAGAACAAGTCAAGATATAGGGTTAACCAAACACAGATATAAGTTTCTGTCACATGTTATCATCTGTGACTTTGTATTCCTTTAAAGCAGTCCCACTTTAACTGAATGACATGGTAGATAAACTTTTCAAATAAGTAAGATAAAATTCTAATGAGTTTCACATATAAATATGCTCTTTAAGTATGTACCTGGATCACCAAACAATGCATAGTTCAGTCTCATTAGATGCATTAGATGTTTCCTAAAAAACAGTTATGTGATGATGCTGCAACAGGTGTGTGTGTGTGTGTGTGTGTGTGTGTGTGTGTGTGTGTGTGTGTGTGTGTGTGTGTGTGTGTGTGTGTGTGTGTGTGTGTGTGTAGGAGGAAATAAGTTGTGAATGAGGGTAATAACAGCAAAGTGAAAGGTGAAATAACAAGCCTTGCCAGGATAAATCATTGACAAAGCCTGTCAGTTCTTGGTGTACAGACTCATGCCAGCTCCTACTGTCTGCTCCCCTCACTTGTGGATGAATGAGGTACAGTACCGTGAAAGAGCTATCTAGCATGGGGATATATTGATATGTAACTACAGGGAAAGTCTGCAGTATAAAGTGTATATATATATATATATATATATATATATATATATATATATATATATATATATATATATATATATATATATATATATATATATATATATATATATATATATATTGCTGCTCATTGCATAGATTTTTTTGTGGTGGACACTCCTTTGCTTACTACTCCTCTGTCTTTAACTTCACTTAGATTTAATATCATAGTGAAGACTGCAAATTGATATTTTCTGGAATCTCATGTTTAATGAAATTGTTACTTGCTTGTGAAATGTGATATCTTAAAAGTACTTACACACTTACATTATCTTCATGCATATGCAGTGACAGGCCATGATGCAATACACATTTCATGGCACCAAATCTTCACCATACTAATTTAAAGCACCAGTTTGTAATGTGCATACTTGTTTAGAAGGCTTCATGCTTCAGGGACTTGTATGACTGATATTTGCTTGCCAAGGAGATTTGTTGCAATATTTATTGATCAGATAAATTATACATACATTGTTGTGTGTTTCTGCATAAGACTGTGACTGATGCATTCAGTTGTGGTGTGGAAGGAGTGGAACATATAGGGAAAAAAGCTATTGCCATGTGTGTGGGCCACAGGGTGGTTTGTCTCTGTGTATCCATACATAAGGACTGTTTTTGCTAAATATTATGAAACTGATTAATTACTGTTACAAATGAGCATGATAAACACCATCATTGAAGTCTTGCTCTCCTCTTAGTCCTCACAGCGTATTGCCTTGACAAAAATGCTTGTAGGATTACCCAGATGTACATGTCTCTTACTCGTGGTGTTTCACAAATATGTAGACATGTTCAAACCTCTCAGTTGTTGGACTGTTTTGAATAGTGTCCTGTTCACCATAATCACAATTGTCAGCATTTTGGAAGGCAGCTTCATGTTTGTGAAAGGCTAGATTGATGAAAGATGAAAAGATGCTGTAGATAGGGAGTGTCAGAAAGGACAAAGAAAAGGTGGTAGTTGGTAGTGCGGATGTTGCTGAGAGTAAAGTTCAAGTGGAACAGAGTAAGTCCAGCAGTTGCAAAGTGTTAGTCTGTGGTCCTTGGCTGATGATGAGCTTGTAGATCATATTTTGTCCGAAACTGAATTGGATAAAGCAGCTGGAATGTCACTGGTGTCATCTCAAGTTTCCATGTATAATTTCAATTTTATAAAGAAGTGCATTGGGTGAAGAGGAAACAAGAGGGTGTATAATTAAGGAGAAAAGATGGGAGAAAAATAGGACAGTAGTAGATATAAGATGGTGGGCTAACTGCCTTGCTATTGTTCATTGTGTAAGCCATCACACTTTTCTTGCATGAAGTGTATTGTCAGAGAAGACCAAGAGGTGCAGAGCAAGGGGACTGGGGACTTCATTCTCTGTATTTTCATTTGTACAATAAGGCAATGCATGATATCTTCTCATGACCATCCCACCTTTGAAGAAGTGTGTTGGCCCAGTATAGCAGCAATGGGGTGTAGTAGTAAAGACACCTCAGTGGGCCTTTTTTTATATTTATTTTGTTGCCCATGGCCACTGACCCTCACACACAAAAAAAAGTTAATATGAAAGTCTTATGTCTTGTTTGTGGTATGTGGCTTCATTGTTATCTTATAGGTCACATGTTCTACCTTAGAGGCCATTACAAGCAACAGATTGTACAGTAAAGAAACCTTGAAACAATATACACACTCAAAGCATCTGATGTATAGTGTATGTTATGTATGGCTGTGGCGGAGGCTGCTTGAAGGGGGAATGATAGAGACTTGAGGGAGGTGATGATGACTGACACTGACAGGGGAGGGAGGAGAGGTCTTATGGAGGAGGTGCAGTGCAGGGCAAGACACATGAGCGGATATGTAAGCACCTGCACAAAACACTGACACCTGATCTTACCTTCCCAAGTGGTGAGAGAGATGCAGGGTGGATTGCAAACATGTGCTTACTTGAACCATTGCTTGAAATATCTTGTGGGGAAAACAGTAACACATTTGCTCTTTCATAAGGTTGTCTCCTGTTTGGTTCTGAGTGTAAGGGAAAGAGCTGAAATTTATTATTGGGTTGTCACTATCACACTGGTGACCAGATTGTTTACTTTGCTGTGTCACTGTAATTTCCTGTGATTCTGAATGCTTTGACTTGTCATGAGTGACATTTTTCACTTAGCAAAGATGAATAATCAGGCCCTCCTGATGATGACACACAGAAAGCAGGAAGAAAAAGTGACAGGTTTCTTTATTTCCTTGTGTAAAATTAAAAAAAAACTTTTATGATCTACTATAAGAATGTCAGTAATGGCACAGGGAAAAAAAAATTACACTAGAACAAATGTGATAAGTATGAAATGAAAATACAATGCCATAATTTTTTGAGGGATGAAAATTAAGTAAATAAAAAGAAATAATGGTATGTTATGGTATCAGTGATTAGGCTTGATTTGGTTAGATTGTGCTTGGTTAAGATTAAATTTCTTAGATTGGTTGTTTTAGCTTTTCTTTCTTTTCTTCTTTCATGTTCACTTTTTTTTTTATTAGTATTTTCCAGCATGCAAACTAGACTGGAAGATGATACCTATAGCAAGACTGATTGATCATGGTAATTGACTTTCTCCTTTCTCTCTCTCTCTCTCTCTCTCTCTCTCTCTCTCTCTCTCTCTCTCTCTCTCTCTCTCTCTCTCTCTCTCTCTCTCTCTCTCTCTCTCTCTCTCTCTCATAAATAAGCAAATGATATAGTAATAATGAAACAAACTTACATCAAATGAAGTGGAGAGGCTTTTGAAAATAACACATGATTTGTATGAAAATTTCCCATTGCTTGAACCGATATAATCTCACAAAACATAACTCCCACTATTAACACGCACACAGCTGGTAACAGGAGGGGGTTGAACCAGCTGTCAGTCGCCAGCTAAGAGAAGGGAGGATGGGGAGAGGAGGAGCTAAGCCAATGAGCCTCTTCCTTGTTTCTCAAGAGGCCAGGAAGTATCTGCCTTGCAACTTTAAAAGAGGTGCATCAACATTGTGCCTCTTGAAACTGTTACGGCTGTTGGGAAGGTGTTGATAGTGGTGGTGGTGGTGGTGATGTTAATAGTGGTGGTGGTGGTGCAAGGAGACGAAAGTGGAGTAAAGGTGGTGATAGTGGTAACAGTATAGCATGGAAGATTGACTGATGCTTTCCCTTCCACCTTAACTGGTGTGGCCTCTCGTAAACAGTAAAATTTAAATACCAAATTTTAAGTAAAGGTTGGGGGTGGTGATGGTGGCGATATTATAAAATAAATAAATAAATAAATAAATAACGTGCATTAAATTTAAGTTCTCATATGGCATAGCTTCCTCTCAGTCATAATTACAAAATGTTCTGGTGCATATTCAGAGTATTTCGAAAAATACCATTGACGTAAAAATGAAGTGTGAGAGTGAGTGATCGGGTGAGGAATCCATCGGCGTTCTCAATGTCTGCAGTCTTGTCATTTTTGTGCCGCGAAATCGTCTACAGCGGGCTGCAGTCTTATCATTTTGCGCCGTGAAATCAACAGAGGGTGAATTAGCGTGCCATCATCGTCATCATCATTATAGCAGACCAAAGGATAATTCACCGCAATAACAGGTTCACAGGGTGTCGTTTGAAGGTTATTTCTACTACCTCAACAGTTCATTTTAACATTACTAGTACTTTTTTGTATACAATTTTGTAATCCGTCGTCTATATGAGCTTAGTTTTTTGTGGTGCCACATTAAAAACTTTATTAATCAACTGACCTCAGCCACCCCCCCCCCCTCCACTTTTCCGTCATGCCACTTAAACATTGGACATACGATACTTTGAAAATTATAACGCATACACACTCATAGCTATAATGTACTCTACTTCCTATCAATAAACCTGTTAAAGTGATATCCATTGAACATTGTAATCCGTGGAAGGAAAATTTGAAGTTGTTTTTCCCAGCCATCTGACCTTGTTGCTTTATGTTCTAGTGGTGTAGTAAACTGTGCTATTATCGTTACTTTTATTATTATATTTTATGTATTACTTAAAATTGTCATCGCCATTATCATCATTCTAATATTTATTTATTTTTATTTATTTATTTTTTTTTTTCGTCCACCACCACCACCATTATCATCATCATTGTTACTCCAATACGGCCTGTCTTTAGGAAGCTTTCAGTAGTGTCTTTCACCAGTGCCAGCTTATGTAATAGAGTGAGAAGAGGGACAAGATGGGACTCCGGAAGCCATTCTCTCTCTCTCTCTCTCTCTCTCTCTCTCTCTCTCTCTCTCTCTCTCTCTCTCTCTCTCTCTCTCTCTCTCTCACATTTACTTGTTCTACACCAAAATCTATTCTTTTAATCCCCTTCTTTCTTGTAGATGCTTATAAAGATTTCATACTTTACTTCTAGTGCCGGTAATTGTTTCAGATTGCATTGAAAGGGTTCAGTGACCTAACTCATGAGTGAACCATAAAGAGTGGGGAAAAATGTCCTGAGTTAAATAAGTCATTCAGGGAAAAAAAAAATGTCCGTAGGGAGAAAAATGTTTAAGGGAAAAAATTACCTACAAGAAGAGGATGAATGGGGAAGCTAAAGTTAAAAGGCTAGATAATAAATGGGAAAGGCTCATGGACAGAGGTCTTGGTGGAAAAAATGTCCCACACAACAAGGGGGAATAGTTAGGCTTAATAGTGGCGGCTGCGGCGGCGATGGTGGTGGTGGTGGTGGTGATTGTGGTGGTGAAGGGGCAAGGCAAAGTAAGGTGCTTCCCGTTTTGGTGAGGCTGTGTGACTTCCTCCACTTCTCCTGCCTACTTTTATTTACTCTCTCTCTCTCTCTCTCTCTCTCTCTCTCTCTCTCTCTCTCTCTCTCTCTCTCTCTCTCTCTCTCTCTGTTAACCTTCTGTTTTTATCACTTTTCGTGCCCGACGCATTTGATCACCGTATTTCTTTTCCCTTGCCGAGTAGCGTGTTAGTGTGAATCGCTCGCTGCACTGATTGAGATAAGTGATGGTGCAGGATAATGGTGCCTGGTGCCGGTGAGGGAGTGAGTGAGTGGTGATGAGGGGTTGTGAGGCAGCTCAGGGTTGGGAGGAGGAGGACCGTCACAGTGTGGTCGTGCCCGTGTTGGTGGGAGGTGCAAGTGGTCACCAGAAAGCATTCCTCACGTCCCGCATCCCACTCATCACTCGCGACCCCCCTCCGCCACTCCCATGCCACACCTGCAGGCTTTCCAGCAGGTGGTGTGTGCACGCCCTTCTACACCTGTCGGGGAATAGCAGGTTTGGATTCGTGTCTGAGGTAGCGTTAAATTGTTTCCCTAAGTGTGCTGGCTGCTGGAGCACACTGAGCACAGCCTCACAAGTGGACGGAGTTGCCGGGTGTCGCTGTGTGGACTGTGGCTGCCTCGCGCGGGTCGCCTCGCCTCGCCGCTGCCCATCTGTATTCGCTGAGGTAGTGCAGTGTCAGTGCAGGAAGCGTCTCGCCCGCATCTGAAGTGTGGCGCTGAGCCGTGCCGAACACGCGAGTCTATTGCGAGTGTAAAGTAGTGACTTATTTAATTGTTGTTGTTCGCGACCATTGAAGGTGTGCGTGTGCCAGCAGTGCCTTCTGCCCCGCGGCGGTTGTATGGTGTGTGTCCCGCCGCCGCGGAGTGGCGGTGCTTTAGGCCAGCCAAGTGCAGTGAGTGACGGAACAGTAAACATTCCTTGGTGGGCGAGACAAGCCAGGCTGACCGTGCGGGCTGCCCAGTGTGTGGGGATGGGGGGACAGATAAGGGTAGTAGAGGACCCACCCAGTGTGCGTCAAGAACACGTGGAGGTCGTGGGGTATCTTTCTGACCTAATATTTGCATTCCCGGCTTGTGGTCAAGGGGCCGCGTCCAACCGTGCAATCGGAGGTTGTATGGGTGCTGGGGCGAGGCTGTGGGTGGGGATGCTGCTGGGAGTGGGAGTGTCGTGAGACATTTTTTATTTGTATGTGCTGGAGGGAGTGGGTCCCTGGGGAGGCAAGAGGACCCGACTGTCTCCAGTGCAGCCACAAGCAGCTTATTGTCGCACCGTGACAGCAAATAGTCCCTGCAGGGATGGAGGCGGGAACCCGTGGACTGCCGCCGCTGCAGCTGTTCCTGTAGCGACGTGCCCTGGCTGTCAGCGGGCCTCGGAGGCCAGGCCGCCGCGAGAAAGACCACACTCGTGACGGGGAAATTAATGTTGTTTCCCGGAGCACTGCGTGTGGCTGTGGTGCCTGGAGCGGCACGGGTGGTGATCCCACCCCCCTCTTGGCAAGACACGAGCGGGAAGGGCCTTGGGGATACGGGAGCGTGCAGCACTGCATGGCAGGCTGCTGGCGGCATCACCATCCGCTCTGGGTCACCCGAGTCGGCAAGGAGGTTGGAGGGGACGATACCTCTTTCCCCCGCTCACCCTCCCAACCCCGAGGCCGTCTGCCTGCCGCCCAGCTTTCCCCGAGCGCCGGGAGTGTCTGGCCACTGCTCTTTGCCGCGTCAGTGTGCTGCGGGGCCACTCCTGCTGCTCCTCTGTTTCTGGAAGATAACTTGCTGGGATTCTCGTGAGAGCAGTTGTGAAACTTTCCTGTCGAGTTGTGGATCAAGCACTTACAGGGACTGGCAAGGGAGATGGGGCGGGGGTGGAGGTCCTGGCACGGGTCGTGGCCGGTGCCGGGGCTTGGGGCAAGGTTCATGGTAAGGGGGAGGGGGCAGTTGGAGACACGCCGATTACCATGCGGTGACTCCTGTGTCCCCGCCGAGACATCGTCGGGAGAGTGGGCGGTGTGGATGCAGTTTAGTTGGGACTGTGTAGGAAAGAAAGGGAGTTATTTGTTATGCCTGTATGCTTGTCTTTCCCATGCGCGTGTTGTTGCCTCTGCTGCGTTACGAACACGAGAGCGAAGAGGGAGTGGTGAGAGTAATGAAAGGCTGCTGGCAGGTGCTGCACGTTCCTGCTTGGTGTGTGTGTGTGTGTGTGTGTGTGTGTGTGTGTGTGTGTGTGTGTGTGTGTGTGTGTGTGTGTGTGTGTGTGTGAAGCAGCTTGGAGGTCAGCACAGCTTGTGTTGAGTCATCTCATGTGGCCGGCGCTCAGATATGTGTCCACTCAATGTTAACCGAACTTGTCACCGATGTTAAGAGTTTAGAGTTAAGTTACTTATTCTTCATTTCCTCGCATCGTACAGGGACGGAGAAGCAACTGTTAGATTAAAAGACCACACACACACACACACACACACACACACACACACACACACACACACACACAGCACAGCACAGCACAGCACAGCACTGACAAGCACATGCGATAATTTCACTGATAGGTCAGGAAAACCTCCGTATATAGTGTGTGTGTGTGTGTGTGTGTGTGTGTGTGTGTGTGTGTGTGTGTGTGTGTGTGTGTGTGTGTGTGTCCGTCCCCGCGAACCTTCCCTTTTCCCCAGTCCTCTCGTTATGCAATTGTCCTGTAGTCGAGGTCACCCTCCATGGGAAAACCTGTGTAGCCTGCTCACCTCACTCCACCCACATGCTCACCCCCACCAGCACGAACCCATCTGAACACTGAAAGGGGTGCTGGTGCAGGGGAAGGAGGGGCAGGGAGGCGCGCCGAGGTAAGTGTTGGTGGTGATGGTGGAGGAGGAAATGAAGGCATGCCGTGTGGTGCGGGAGAGAGAGAGAGAGAGAGAGAGAGAGAGAGAGAGAGAGAGAGAGAGAGAGAGAGAGAGAGAGAGAGAGAGAGATGCAAAACCTCCTGTTCCTAAGAACTAAAAAGTAATCCCACCTGACCTTACCTCCACCTCCCTCCCCCTCCCCCAATCTTGCCGGGGTGATACGGTCTTTAAATTCCACCTTTAAATCCCCTGACCCCTCCATCCCTACTCCGCCCCCTTACCTTACCTTAACCCTACCCTGTCTTCCCTTCCCCCTATCCCACCCAACCCCTCCCTCACCCTACTTCTATTGCACGCGGTGAAATTAACGTTGCATCCTCACCTATGACCACGATAGAACACAAAGGAAGAACAAACATCATCAGACTTGTTGGTCCTCACGCGGAGTTGGGTAGTGTGAGATGTTATGCTGTATCTTAGTAACGACAGTACTAGTAGAGTCAGTTATTAGTTACTAGTGTTGTTGTTACTGTTGTTGTTGTTGGTGGTGGTGATGGTGGTGGTGGTGGTGGTGGGAGGTTGCACAGTGTAGCATTCAGTCAGTTAGTAGGTGTGAGAGTCTCGTGGAAGTGTGTGGGAGGGAGGCACGGCTATGTTGCTGGACGGGCCTGGCGGAGAGAGAAAAAGAGAGAGAGGTGGGGGGAAAGGAAGGTGTAGGAAACTCAGATGTGGCAATGAAGCTTGAGATTCAGAGAAGTGAAAAGAATGATAAAAAAACGCGCAACTTTAAAAATATTCGAAGCAAGGGTGAAGGGGGACTAGAAAAGGAGGGTGAGTGTAATAAAGGATGTGGAGACGTAGGAAGGGAAGGAAGAAAAGATAGTGAAGGAAAGGGAGGAAGAGGAGGAGGATGAGTGGATTTCAAAATGAGGAAAGATAACAAGAGATAAGAAATGTAGGGAGGAATGAAAACGAATTAAGGTGCAGAACAGTAGATGGAAAAGTGAGATAAGATAAGAATGATAGAAATGAAAGTGATGGAGTAAGTGAGAAGAAATGGAAAAGGGGAAGGGGGAGGATAAGAGGAGGATTTGAAATGGGAGAGAAAATATAAGGGTGAGGAAAAATGGGGAGGAGAGAGAGTAGAGAAAAGGAGTGGAGGAGTATCAGAAAAAAAAATGGGAAGAAAAAATAGATGGAAATAGAAAAGGAGAAGTAAAAAGGCGAAAAAAAGAATAAGATCAGAAGGGGTTTGAAATGAAGAAAAGATAAGTGTGAGGAGAGAGTAGAGGAGTGGAGCTGCATCCCTCGCATTACGTAATCTCCTTGAACAGACTGGCGGTGGTGGTGGTGGTGGTGGTGGTGGTAGCGGGGGTGTGGCTTTTGACCTTGCTGCCTGCTGCTGCTGCTGCTGCTGCTGCTGCTGCTGCTTCACAATCGAGAGGCTCGCTGAAGTGATAGTGGTGTGTGTGTGTGTGTGTGTGTGTGTGTGTGTGTGTGTGTGTGTGTGTGTGTGTGTGTGTGTGTGTGTGTGTGTTAATAAGATAAACACTCGACCTGGGAAAAAGGAGGAGAAAACTGATTAATTAATGAGGATTGTGATGAGGTGTATAATGAGAGAGAGAGAGAGAGAGAGAGAGAGAGAGAGAGAGAGAGAGAGAGAGAGAGAGAGAGAGAGAGAGAGAGAGAGAGATGTGAATTGTAAAGGTCCTAAACGTGTGTGTGCGCGTGTGTGTGTCGCGCACGCCTCGTATTACGGTCATGGTCTTGTAGTTGGACATGTGATACAGAGGGCTAGGTCTTCTCCCTGTCTCCCTCACCCCTCACTCCTCACCCATCCTCTTCTCTGTATCCATTTCTCCCTTCACCTTCCCTTCTACTGTTACAGACCCATCAACCCATCCATCAATTCTCCCACCCACCAAACCCTTCTACACGCATATATCCTCCTATCTACGTCTCCCTCCATCCACCTACCTTCCCTCCTCCACCCAGGCCGCCTTTAGTGGAGCAGTCTGATCCACTTGGCCACTCGCGACCTGCAGATTGGAGCTATTAACAGTGGGAACCTTTGTGGTGGGGGTGTGGGTAGAGAGAGAGGGTGATAGGGGAGGTAGGGTGATGGTGGTGGTCTTAGTGGGGGTGGTGGAGTGATAGGCAGGGTGGAGTTGGTAGTGGTGGTGGTGGTGGTGAGGGTGTGGTTGGGGTTGTGTTGGAGTGGTGTCCTGGTGGAGAAGAAAGCAGTGTTCGGACAGTAACCTCAGGAGTTCATGGTCACAGAGAGAGAGAGAGAGAGAGAGAGAGAGAGAGAGAGAGAGATAGAGAGAGAGAGACGGACAGAGAGAAAATGCAAAGGATGATGATAAATACAAGGCGAGGAGAGAGAGACGCACACCAGAGAGAGAGAGAGAGAGAGAGAGAGAGAGAGAGAGAGAGAGAGAGAGAGAGAGATTTTGAGGTCATGACTATCAGGATCAGTCGATTCAGGTTCAGCTAGTTGACTGATACTGGTGCCTCGTGTGTGTGTGTGTGTGTGTGTGTGTGTGTGTGTGTGTGTGTGTGTGTGTGTGTGTGTGTGTGTGTGTGGAGTGAACACTTTCCTTGTTGGTTTCACTTGAGTCACTTGAGAACCACTATTGTACTTTATATATGTTTGTTTTCGTGTAGCATGTTCTTCTTTATGTCCACCTGGCTTAAAACGTGTGTGTGGGTGGGTGGGTGGGGTGTGGGTAAGTGGGAAGACAGTGAACAGGTAGGTAGAGGCTTGTATGTCAGTCCCGCCATTAAGAACCACCCATGCCAAACTGACACCTAACATTACCTAACCTAACCGATCCTTGAGGGCGGGGAATCTCTGAATGCGGTATATTTGTATGGGAAACTTACCTGGTGATGGGGAAAATGAAGGAAATATTCGCTAGAGATGACAGAAGAATTTTCACCATTATTATCGTCCTTTTTTAGGGGGAGGGGTATAGCTTATCACAGCTTCCAAAGGGTCTACAGGTCTGCTGGCGTTCGTTCTTCCTTTGTGTTTATTAGTGTTAGATAGTGGAGGGTAATGAAGGGAAGGTGTCGCAGTGTAAGGCGTGTTGCTTCACCATTCATCTCATCCCAGTGATCATGTTACCCATAACCTCTCATTCTACTCCCCTAACTCGTTCTTTTGTCTTTTCGGAACTCATTCACATCTCATCTCCGTGATTATTAAACCCGCAAGATTTCACTCCTCTCTTCCTCTTCCCTCATTCTCCCGTCCCTTTCGTAACTCGTTCACTATATTTCACTGTAGCAAGCTCTAACACAACTCTCCTTTTTCGTCCTCCCGTTCTCTTTATTAATTCTTTCACCGCTACTGTTTCCTGACCACCGAACATCACCAGTTGTTAATTAGCATAGGAGAAACACGTATTATATTGTAGTGAATTGCTAAATAACCTAAAATCATCTGCTGTTAATCAGAATAGAACAGATATTGGATTGTAATGAAACGCCATCTAACGTAAAAATTCTCTAAGTAATCGGAATAGAAAGAACTAATGTTAGATTATTGCAAATGGTCAAATTCAGATGCATTTTTGACTCTTTGATTCTGAAAACATCTTAAAATCCTCTAATGGTATAAAAAATGTAGTTGAACTGATATCGAGTTACTAAAACGATCAAACTCGTAAAACATCACCTTAGAACCCCTTTAGTGGTATTCAGAATATAATTAGACTGACGCTCAATTACTGAAAGGATCGAAGTCGTGGAAAAGTCATCTAAAAATCCCTTGGTGGTTTCCGGAATATAATTAAACTGACGTGTAATGAAAAGACTAATTTCATAACAAGCCAACCACCCACCGCTGCTACGCCCGCACCTGTCACTCTACCACTCATTAGCCTGCCTATCGCGTTGAGTGACGTGTATAAGAGAAGACAGGTGCTAGTTTTCTTACCTGTCTACCTTGGCCAAGATTCGAACTGGGGTCAGATAGTGTTGGGTGACCAGGTGACTACGTATTCACGCCTCCGTTGTGTGTATTAGTGTTGTGATGTGATGTTACAGTATCTGGACGCTTCTATATAAATTCCATTCGTGATTATTCTCTTCCGTGAAAGATTCTGCAAACAAACGTAACCTAACCAAACATAACTTAAATAAACATAAGCTAACCTACCAAAACAAAACTAAATTCTAGCCTAACGTAACTGAACCCAACCTGACCCAACCAAACCAAACCCTACCTCACCTAATTCATCATGGAGAGAATTAAATTTAGAGAAGTCTTGCGGCTCTAATATTTGAAGAGGAAATTAACGAAAAACTGAAGTATACGGTCGGCGGAGTGTCTGAAGAGGAGGAGGAGAAGGAAGAGGTAGTGACGTGTATGATGAAAGGAGAACAAGGAAGAGGTGGAGGAGGAGGAGGAGGAGGAGGTAGCAAATCGTGAATCCGTGTGAAAATCTTGTCTTGTGGCCGACCTCTGCTTGCTTGCCCTCCCCTCCTATCCCCCCTACACCCCCTCATTGTCCCGATGGCTTGTGGCTTCCTCCTCCTCCTCCTCCTCCTCCTCCTCCTCCTCCTCCTCCTCCTCCTCCTCCTCCTCCTCCTCCTGCAGCAGTTGGTGGCGGTGGTGTGGGTTGGCTGACCTCCTGTCTTGAGCGGTCGTGCGAACCTCACCCATGCCGCCTGTGTGTGTGTGTGTGTGTGTGTGTGTGTGTGTGTGTGTGTGTGTGTGTGTGTGTGTGTGTGTGTGTGTGTGTGTTCGTCTCTCACCTTCACCCTTTCCTCCTTCCTTCCTTCCCTCCCTCCCTCCTTCCTCATATACCACCCTTCCTTCCTTCCTTCCTTCCTTCCTTCCTTCCTTCCTTCCACCCTCGTCATATACCACCGTCCATCTATCCTTCCTTCCATCCATCCTTTCCTCCCTTCTTCCTTTGCTCCCTCTCTCCCTCCCTGCACTCATCCACTACCCTTCCCTCCCTCCCTCATTTTCCCTTTCATCCACTTCCAGCCCCCCTACCTCTCCACACTCCACTTCCCCACCCCCACCCTGTCACGTACAACAGCTGGA
This sequence comes from Scylla paramamosain, assembly GCF_035594125.1. Lineage (NCBI taxonomy): Eukaryota > Metazoa > Arthropoda > Malacostraca > Decapoda > Portunidae > Scylla > Scylla paramamosain. Next base: position 26,282,420 of record NC_087161.1, on the reverse strand, counting down.
AAGGTGGGAAGACTTCTTATTCCCCCACCCCCCAAACACTGGCCACCTCATTTGTCTCTGTCTTCCTTTGTATCTCTGTGTGTATCTGTCTGCCCTTCTGTCTGTCTGGTTGGCTGTGACGCGCCCCGGAGTTTGCTGAGGAAGGAGCAAATGAAGGAGTAAAGGATTGTTCAAGGAGGAGGAGGGCGTGGTGTCTTAGTGCTTGAGTTTACCTGCAGTGACTTGGGACAGGTGTGTGCAGTGTTCATTAGGGGAGAAAGGTATACAGGTAGGTTACTCGTCTGTTCTCGTGATGTGGTGGTGGTGGTGGTGGTGGTGGTGGTGGTGGTGGCGGTGGTGGCGGTGGTGGTTTGTTACGTCTTACTGTTGTCAATTTGCATATTCTTTTCCTTCCTTTCTTCTTTCCCTCTTTTTTTCAACGTTTTTTTCACACTTGTATCTTTCTCTCCTCCTCCTCCTCCTCCTCCTCCTCCTCCTCCTCCTCCTCCTCCTCCTCCTCCTCCTCCTCCTCCTCCTCCTCCTTCTTACCACCACTTACCTCACTTCCTCGCTTCCTTTCTTTTAACGAGTGACCAACCACACACACACACACACACACACACACACACACACACACACACACACACACACACGTGGTGGACAGGTGTACATTGAGAAAACCAAGGACATAGTGTTTACAAAAGCGAACGTGATTTCGTACAATAAAGAAGAAAACAGAGATAGATAGATAGATAGATAGATACACAGAGAGAGAGAGAGAGAGAGAGAGAGAGAGAGAGAGAGAGAGAGAGAGAGAGAGAGAGAGAGAGATGAAGATATGAATAATTATAAGGACGAGACAGTTTTATCAGATCAGCTTATGTATATACATTTTAATTCTCTCTCTCTCTCTCTCTCTCTCTCTCTCTCTCTCTCTCTCTCTCTCTCTCTCTCTCTCTCTCTCTCTCTCTCTCTCTCTCTCACGTCACGGTGCAATGAATTCTTTTTCTTTCTCACTTTTGTCCTCACTCTAATGTGCATCGTGTGTGTGTGTGTGTGTGTGTGTGTGTGTGTGTGTGTGTGTGTGTGTGTGTGTGTGTGTGTGTGTGTGTGTGTGTGTGTGTGTGTGTTCGAATGGGGGGAAGGGAAGGGGGTTGAGGGGGGCACCGGAAACTGCAGCCGCCTTGGTCACGATGTTGGTTGGGGAAGAGGTTGGGGAGGGGGGTAAAAGAGGCAGTGGGGTAGGGGAGGGGGGAAGAAAGGGGGGTGCAGTTGCCTTAGGGGATGTTGGGCGTGGGAAGGGAAAAGGGAAGGTATGGTGTGTAGGGAAGACTTGTGTGGAAGAGGAGGAGGAGGAGGAAGAAGAGTAACTGAAGTGAGGAATATAGGTGAGTGTGGAATGTTAGTGGAGGAAGAAGA
>NC_087161.1:26263522-26273522 GCF_035594125.1 Scylla paramamosain | reverse complement strand
AGAGAGAGAGAGAGAGAGAGAGAGAGAGAGAGAGAGAGAGAGAGAGAGAGAGAGAGAGAGAGAGAGAGAGAGTTGCGTCAGTCCAACAGCTGTGTGCCTCATTTGTTTTATCTTTTTTTCTTTTGTTTTCTTTCTTTTTTTCTTTTTCCTTATTTCCTAACTTCATTCGTGACTCGTGGAAGGGTCATGGTTATTCATTACTCTCTCTCTCTCTCTCTCTCTCTCTCTCTCTCTCTCTCTCTCTCTCTCTCTCTCTCTCTCTCTCTCTCTCTCTCTCTCTCTCTCTCTCTCTCTCTCTCTCTCTCTCTCTCTCTCTCTCGTGTTTATTTATAGGCCTGACTCAGTAACTGGTTATATTATTTTGCTTTATTATTATTATTATTATTATTATTATTATTATTATTATTATTATTATTATTATTATTATTATCATTATCATTATTATTATTATTATCATCATCTTTCATCTTTTCATTTACATTTTATCTTTTTTTCTTTCCGTCGCGCCTCAGTGTTGATAAGATCTCGCAACCCTCTCTCTCTCTCTCTCTCTCTCTCTCTCTCTCTCTCTCTCTCTCTCTCTCTCTCTCTCTCTCTCTCTCTCTCTCTCTCTCTCTCTCTCTCTCTTCATACTGTAAATATATAAACTTAATATATAAATAAATAAGTAAAGAAAGTTTAGATTAGACCGTGTGTGTGTGTGTGTGTGTGTGTGTGTGTGTGTGTGTGTGTGTGTGTGTGTGTGTGTGTCTTGTTTTTATCAGCTCTTGTCTTTTTGTAGCACTTATTACCACGCGCGGCCATGAGGGGAGAGAAGAGAGGAGGGATAGAGGTAGATGTAATGGAAGGGTAAGAAGAGGAGAGAGGAGGGGTTGTGGAGTGGAGTGGTGCGTATGGGATGTGAGGGGAATGGGGGGCGGGGAGGATAGGAGAGGGTGAAGGTGAAGGGTAGAGAGAGAGAGAGAGTGTGTGTGTGTGGGGGGTAGGGGGTGTTGGTCAATTGTGGTATTCAAGAAGAGGATGTGTGTGTGTGTGTGTGTGTGTGTGTGTGTGTGTGTGTGTGTGTGTGTGTGTGTGTGTGTGTGTGTGTGTGTGTGTGTGTGTGTGTGTGTGTGTGTGTGTGTGCTTGGGGTGGATCCTCAAATGAAACCTTTAATAATTACCAGGTGTTTCCTCTCTCTCTCTCTCTCTCTCTCTCTCTCTCTCTCTCTCTCTCTCTCTCTCTCTCTCTCTCTCTCTCTCTCTCTCTCTCTCTCTCTCTCTCATGTACCCAGGATCTACGCTGTTGGTCCGTATTGATACATAACGCAGATTGGGCTGAATGGAGAGAGAGAGAGAGAGAGAGAGAGAGAGAGAGAGAGAGAGAGAGAGAGAGAGAGAATAAAAAGTTAACTGCATTTTTTCATATAAATTTCGTATGTTTATTATTTTATTTTATTTTTTATTATTATTTTTTTTTTTTTATTAATACCCATACATGGTTAAGAAAATCACGTGCTTACCATTATTTGCCATCTTAACTACACGCTATTTCACTTTCCTGTCATTTTCTTTCCTGTCGTTTTCTCGTGTGTATATCTATTCTGATGGAGGAAAGTGGTCAAGTTAGGGGGTACACTTTCATTTCAGACTTAACAACTGCATTTTTTTTTTTTTTTTTTATACTCACAATCACTTATATACACATCGACTGCCACAAGTATATAGTTCTGATGGGCTTCTTCCAGTTTCCCTTCTTATTTTCCTATGTCATCATGCTCTTCTCCTGTAGTGCTCGGTAAAATTATATAATAGGTACGTAGTGTTGTAGAGAGATAGATGTAGGTAAGTACGTATGTTGGTATCTGGTAAGGGTACAGAGAGAGGGAGAGGGAGAGAGAAGTTTGGGTGCAGAGGGGTGTCTTATGGTAATGTGTGTGTTGGTGGTGGTGGTGGTGGTGATGTGGGTGTATTGTTGTGTTACTGATGTTTCTATTGCGAAGTGTACTCGTGTTTCGTGGCGTGTAGAAGCTGTATGTGTTGCTTGGATGTTTTAAGAATTGTCCAGCTCAGTTAAGTCAATAGGTAGCTTTAAAAAGATCAGACAAATGTTTAGATGATAATACCTGAAAACAAGTAGGAGGTGTTTCATACAGGGACTGCCACGTGTAGGCCTGACAGATCCTTGCACCAACCCTTATTTTCTTATGTTCTTGTACTCTTGAAGGGAAGATATACAAAGGAATACAAGATGAGACACAAAGAAACTCAAGGGAACAGTTTGGGCGTGGGTTAGACAAAGGATATGGAGGGCTGAGGTGAGGTATGGTGTGGGCTGGACAGATGGGGATGAGAGGCGGAGACGAGGGGGAGGAGGAAGGGGGAGTGTGAGTGCTTGGGGGTGGGAGGGAGGAGGGGAAGCATAAAGCCATGTCCGGTCTAGTCCTAAAACTCTGCTGGCTTTCCTGACGATGAAGAATCTGATAAAGGACTCAGGAATGACGGTACTCCTCCTCCTCCTCCTCCTCCTCCTCCTCCTCCTCCTCCTCCTCCTCCTCCTCCTCCTCCTCCTCCTCCTCGTTAACCCACTCCTGTCCTCCATTCTGTCTCTCTTTACTACACTTGCTTCACCACCACCACCACTACCACTATCATCATCATCATAACTATTTTCTTAGTCTTCTTATATTCCTACTTCGTCTCCTTGTTTTCCTATATATTTTTTTTCTCATTTTCCTACGTCTGTCTTCTTAATGACCTTATAGGAGCTGCATTCTGAAGATCAACTATTCTTCTTAGAACCATTTAGTTTCTTCCGTACCTTGCATCACCACTACATTTCCCCTTTGCATAACCATCTACCACCCTCACTCACCGAAACCCACCATTACCATCACCATTATAACCTTTTTCCATCACCTTCCTCAACCCTCACCGCCACCATCACCATCACCATCACCAAACTTCGCCCCTTTGCATAACCACATAGCCCTCACTGCCATCATGCTCACTATCATCAAATCAACGTATAATGGAGCCCTGGAGATGTTGTACTAATGCCCGCTTACCTAACCTCAATTTGAAAACCAGTGCGTTACTTCATGTCCTGAGCGAAGGATAGTATTCTGAAACACTTCTTTCCCGCATCATCACTACTTTCAAACCGCTCTAATTTAACTTACACGAACTTTTAAGCGAGTTTTTATGGTTGTAGTGACAGATTAACAAGATTTCTACATTGTAAACTGAAGAAACACTCGTGAGAACCCGGCAAATCCATCTCCGTGGCATTTGAAAATAGTCGTGGTGAAGGAACGAAGGGTTTCAGAATACGGGCCTGTTAGGGATAGACAGGCGTCACAGGGGTTATATCACGTCTTATTGCTTGGAGTGTTCACGTGTAATGGAAGCTTAAGGTCACCCCCTGAAACTATATTTGGCTTCCCTCGCTGCATCTTGCCTATGTTCTGCAGTGTAGGGATGTTTTGAGGATCTCGTTATTATTGTACGCGTGAGGTGGATGTGGTGGCGTGGCTGGGCGAATGCATAGTGCTGATGTTGGGAATGTTGTAAGGACGTCTGTGAGTGGGGATGTTGGGTGAAGGTGATGGTGATGTGACTAAGTGTTGGTGTGGAGAATAATTGTGATGAATGGTTGTTGATGTAAAAAGTAATAGTGGTGAATGAGTGTGGACGTGTAAATTGTAGTGACGAATAGGTGTTGACATAAAAGTGGTGTTGATAAATGAGTGGTGATGTCAGAAAAAAGGATACCTATATATTTTTCCTTTTTTTTCATAATTATTGATAACTTTTATACACTTTTTTTTTATCTTACAGTCTGTTAAATAGTATCGTAATCTAGAGAAGACAACTTTAATAACTTCTTGATAATCTAACCTTTAACATTTTCCTCCATAATCACCCACAACTATTTAGAGGCTCATTTTTGTTCTAGTCTCTTAAATAGACTTGTAATAAAGAAAAAAAAATTAACCTGTTATTCTCCTTGACAGTCTAACCCTCAACTTTTCCCCCCAACATTTTTTTTTCCATCACTTACAGCTATTTAGACTTTTTTTATATATACATTACAGTTTCTTACACCGCCTTATAATCCAGAAAAGGCAAAGTTAACCTGCTATTCTTATTGATAATCTGACCCTTAACCCTTTCACTGCAAAACATTTATTTTTTCCATCGACCACAACTTTTTAGACGGTCAATTTTCTTCTATTCTCAAAAATAATTTCGTAATCCAGAATAGACAAAACTTACCAACTATTCTTATTCATAACCTGACCCTTAACCCTTAACCCTTTCACTGCGATACTTTTTTTCTTCATAACCCTTTACACAACTTTCTAGACACATTCCTGCACCACAGTCTCTTAAACAGTATAGGCATGTTGAGTAGTAGGTTAATGCAGACTGAGTAACGAAGAAAGACGTAAACAAGAGATAAAACACAAATTGGTCCATGAAATTGCCTAATGGATGGATAGAATAACAAATTTAGCCACAGCGTATTAAGGGTGAATGCGATAAGAGCATTGAGACAAGAACAGATAAGACCAGGAAATTTTATGGATGAGGATAACAGATTCACAGAAGCGTCCTTATGCAAGATGACTCGTTGGTTTCGTACAGACTTTCAAATTTGCGTTCATAGTGGAGAAGGTTATGTATGCTTTGGTTTGGTGCTAGACTGGGGTAGGTTAGGTTAAGTTAGGTTAGATCACGTTAGATTTGGGTTGGGTAGGGTAGATCTGGTTAGGTTGTGTTGGATCTGGTTTGGTTTGGTTAGGTTCAGTTATGTTCGATTAGATTAAATTAGATCGGGTATGTCAGACTAGATTTGCTTAAGTAAGATTTGATATAGTTAGGTTAGGTTCTTTACGTTCTTCTAACATTACTACTACTACTACTACTACTACTGCAAGTATTAATTCCTCTCAGGTTAAGTAAGGTTAGATAATTGATAAGGTCATGTTAGGTTCTCTCTCAAATGCTACAACTCAGACCTTCAAACACTCCCATTACTCTGCATTCTTCTCAGTCACGTTAGGTTGAGTTCCCACACTCTTACATTACTGCTGCCCAAACACACATGCGTCACCATTCCTCCCACTTAAGTTACGTTAGGTTAGTTTCTCGCTCCTGCTAAAATGCTCTCGGACTCTGCATTCCTCAAGGTTACGTTAGGTTAAGTTCCCACACTCTTCCACTACTGCTATCCAGACACTCACCTGCCTCTTCTTCATTCCTCCATTCATTTTTGCTGCTTCTTTTTACTTTTGGTTTCCGTCCCCGCCTCTTTTCTCTTCTTGACTTCCTCTGCAGGGTTCATTGTGGCGAAGAGACAGTGTGGCCTGGGGGAGGTTTGTGTACAGGTGTGGTTGGGTTGTACAGGTGTGTGGAATAATAGTTCTTACCTGTGTTTCTCTTTTGTTTTGAGGATTTATTTTCTTTGTTTATTTGATTTTTTTTTTTTTTTTGGGGGGGGGGCTTTAAAGTGTACCGTGTTTTTTTTTATATACTAGTTTTATTTATTTTTATTATTTTTTTTACTTTATTTTCCATTGAGAGTTTATTTGTTTTCGTTCTTTTTTTCTTCCCTTCGAGACGTACTGTTGGTTTTTACTTTTATATTTATTTATTTTTTTATGCGCAGTAACATTTTGCATTTACTCGTATATTAGTCGTCTCTCTCTCTCTCTCTCTCTCTCTCTCTCTCTCTCTCTCTCTCTCTCTCTCTCTCTCTCTCTCTCTCTCTCTCTCTCTCTCTCTCTCTCTCTCTCTCTCTCTCTCTCTCTCTCTCTCTCTCTCTCTCTCTCTCTCTCTCTCTCTGCTGTGTGTGTGTGTGTGTGTGTGTGTGTGTGTGTGTGTGTGTGTGTGTGTGTGTGTGTGTGTGTGTGTGTGTGTGTGTGTGTGTGTGTGTGTGTCCTGTACTACCAGACCAGTGGGGAAGTTACTCATTATTGATAAAGTAAAAAAGAAAAAAATTATAAGAACCAGATCCTGTTAAACTCCATTCACACACACACACACACACACACACACACACACACACACACACACACACACACACACACACATGGCGGAGGAAAGAATGAGACTGAACTGAAGTAAGTGTAGAAGGGAGGAAAGGAGGAGGAATCTTGCACACTTCCTCCTCCTCCTCCTCCTCCTCCTCCTCCTCCTCCTCCTCCTCCTCCTCCTCCTCCTCCTCCTCCTCCTCCTCCTCCTCCTCCTCTTCCTCCTCCTCCACGCTGCCGTAAGGTGTGGGTCGAGTCCTGTGAGATTTAAACATTTAAACCTTCATAGACCAACTAACCTGCCCAGTCCCCCAACCTCCTCCTCCTCCTCCTCCTCCTCCTCCTCCTCCTCCTCCTCCTCCTCCTCCTCCTCCTCTTGCAAGATTCGCTTGCAGGACCTTTGTTCGTTTTTTTTTCTCAATTTTTTTCCTTGCCTGTGTTGCAATTTCGATTTATTTTTTTTTTGTTTTTAGTTTTTTTTTTTTTGTTTTAGTTCTGGTTTCTACTGGTCTTATTTTCTCCTGGGACGTAGTTTGCATAGTGTTTTCGTGGATTTGGAGGGTTGTTGTTGTTGTTGTTGTTGTTGTTGTTGTTGTTGTTATTGTTGTTGTTGCTTAAGGAAAAGATTGTGATGCAGTAGTTCTCTCTCTCTCTCTCTCTCTCTCTCTCTCTCTCTCTCTCTCTCTCTCTCTCTCTCTCTCTCTCTCTCTCTCTCTCTCTCTCTCTCTCTCTCTCTCTCTCTCTCTCTCTCTGTGAAATCATGTTTGGCATAAGTGTTGGTGTGGGGGAGACTTACAGTTTCTTTCCTTGTTCAGGTTTACACGTGGCCAGGCTGTGTATTGTGGGTAATGAGACGTTGTTTGCTTGGCCTGTATATTTTCTCTGCATCATGTTATTTTTTTCATTTTTCCCCTTCTCTATCTCCCTCTCTCTCTCTCTTTTTTTCTAGATTTCTATACTTCTTCAACCATTGCAGTTTCCTTTTTTTTTTTTTTTTTACATCAATATCCCCCCGTTGTTCTCGTTTAAATGTGTGTGTGTGTGTGTGTGTGTGTGTGTGTGTGTGTGTGTGTGTGTGTGTGTGTGTGTGTGTGTGTGTGTGTGTGTGTGTTGGTGGCGTACATACATAGCATCGTGGCGGGCTAACCAAACCATATACATAACACCAATAATGTAGTGGCGTTGATAACAGCAATCTCGTTAAGTTGAATTTAATCGTAATATCCATGAAATAACCTCACTACTGCGTCACTGACCCCAATACCCTGTGCTGTGCTCCCCTCGCGTGACCCTGACCCTTACCCTGACCCTCGACACGTGCCCTTCCCTCAGGTGTAACACAGGTGAACACATGATGCTCGGAACATAGACTTGCGCAGGTGTCTGAGTGAGTGTATGCGCAGGAACTAAACTGAAGTGACTGTCGGAAAGAGAAGATAATGAAGCTGTGATGATGCTGACCCGTTGCTGCTGATATCACTTTTCGGACACCTCAGCACTCTCCTGTAGTGGTGTGCCGAGTACTGAGCTGTTCCCAGGAGTGTGAAGTACTAAGGTGCATCATACGGGCGTGACAGCACCTGGATAAACACCTGGATTGATTGGATTTACCTGCCTGGTGGTGAAGAGTGTCTGGAGGAGAGTGAGAGGACACCACGCACGTCACTACAGTCATCGCCACTACCATCTTCCCTTCCTCCTCCTCCTCCTTCCCCTCCTCCAGACTCTTCTCCCCTCCTTCAAGTCCTTATCCTCTTCTCTTGTTTACCTTTTGTTCTGCTCAATTATCCTTCCCTTATCTTCGTTTCTGTGTCTTCTCTATCATCATTCAGTTTCTCTCTTTTCCTTTTATCCTTGAGTCGTTATATTTTCTTGTTCTTCTCAGTTATCTATCTTACAGTGTTTCTGTCTATTAACCCTCTCTGTTATCGTCAAGTTTCTCTCCCTCTCCATATTATTGAATGTTCCTGCCCTCCTTCCTTCTATCGCCCTGCCAAAGCTTTCTCCTTCCCTGTAGTGACCTGACTTGTGTTCATAAGTAGGTGCCAGTTCCCCCCGTACATAGCCCCGTCCTCCCCTCCCCCGCCTCCTCTCTCCTTCCTTCCCTCACTCCCTCCCTGTCCCCTACCTCGCACCACACACTCCCACACACACACACACACACACACACACACACACACACACACACACACACACACACACACACACACACACACACACACACACACACACACCTTCCCCCGCCCTCACCACCAAGGACATAACAGCCTCGAGAACAGCCTCGAGAACCTGACCTCACTCGTACATTACATTACCTTAACCCTAATTTACCTTAACTCTTTCACACACTAATATAGACCACTACTACTATTCCCACACACACTCACCTGGCCTACTCACCTTTCATTCACTCTAAGCTGCCACTCCATTAAGCCTGTTTCTGTTCCTTCTCTATATCACTCCACTCCCCGCCATTTTCTCCCTTTGGTGTTGTGGTGGACGTGTGCAGAAGCAGGACGCCCGCAAACATGAGTAAGTAGAGGCGTGTTGCAAGTAGATTAGCAAGAGAGCAACCAACCCATAGCATTTAAACAAGTAATCCTTCTTCCCCTGCTCTGCTTCTGCCGTTCATAGTGTATAGTTAACCCAAGCAGCTTATATATAGTAAGGACATCAAGGTTTGTAACTGTTTGGTCTTCCTTTGTATTCTCCTCTTCCTCTCTCTAGTGCCTGTATATATTTCAAGTTCCGTTTATTTATTTTTTTATCTATTATTTTATTTTATTTGCTTGGGGGGGATGTCTTTTCTCCTTCCTTGTCTCGCCTCGCGCTGCATGTTGTATGGGAAGCGTCAAGGGTTAATACTTGGTTAATACTTGGTTTAATACTTGGGTTAATACTTGGTTCCTACTCCCCCGTGGTGCTGAAGTGTTGTGTTGTCTTGGCTTGAAGGTTTGCATGTGAAGTGTGGTGTGGGGAGTGTTGGGGTGAGTATTGTCTTGTGTTGATGGATACCTTGTGTGGGGGTTTGTTGGTGTTCCTTTGGTGATGAATGAGTTGTTTTCTTGTTTTATCGTTGTTGTTATTAGTGTTTTCTTTTATTGTTGTTTTGGTTGTGCTTGTTATTTATTTTCTTTTTTTTTTATTACAGTCGTCATTCTTACTGTTTCTCATTGTTCCTCTTATCATCTCCATTTCCCTGTCTCGCTTCCTCCCCTTCTCTTTCCTTTCTCGTCTCTCCTCCTCACTCTGACATTGAGCATCGTGACTTCATCTGACTAGGGCGGCACGTTACTCACACTGCCGCGCCGCCAGTCCATCAGAACTATCGTGTCTTGGCGGCAGTGCGTGGGTAATCCTGGCGCCGGTGTCTGGTTCACGCGGTTCCCTTCTACTGTGAGGTGCCCAGCGGCCAGCCACCGTGCCACCAAGGGATGTTAAAGCTCATATTCATAAACGCTTTGCTCTCTCATCACGACTATTTTCAAAGGCCACCTAGATGAACTGCCGAGGGACTCAAGACTGTTTTTCTTGTTAGTAATGTAGAAATCTTGCTAATCTGTCACTAGAACTTTGAAACACCCTCAAAAAACAGTGACAATTCAACTGCAAGCTTTTGAATATAGTTTCAGAATACTGGCACAAGCTTTTGTACTCTAATTTGCACCGAGCGTTCAGGCGTGGCCCTCTTGGGAACGACTTTTCCGCTGCTCTGCCAAATCTACCTGCGCCGCGCCCAAGATGATCTGAGAATACCCTCGTCTTCAATGAAAGATCCTCCACTGGCCTTTTCTTCTTGGTTCTCTCTCTCTCTCTCTCTCTCTCTCTCTCTCTCTCTCTCTCTCTCTCTCTCTCTCTCTCTCTCTCTCTCTCTCTCTCTCTCTTAGTAAATAAGTTCTTTCTCGCCGCTGTAGGGCACACGAGGCCGCGTGGTAGATGCGGTTTTGGGAAGTTTTGTTGATGGTGACCTTAGTGAACTAGCC
>NC_087161.1:26176022-26261022 GCF_035594125.1 Scylla paramamosain | reverse complement strand
GTGTGGGTGGGTGGATGTAACAAAGATAGGCTGCTCAGGAGGCCTAGGCACGCCCTCATGGTGGGATTTTCTCCCCCGAGGGACTGACGAGGACATGCGGGAGGGGGAAGCAAAGGGAGAGGGGGGAGGAAGATAAATAATTGCTTTGGGACGCAGGGAGACGGGCGTGGAGAGAGGGAGGGAGGGAGAGGAAGGAACACACCCTCTTAAGACTAGACAAGAGAGTAACGTGTAGTGTAGTTCTGAGTATAAATCGAATAGTCACGTTCACTTCTTGTAGGGTTCACATTTTCTCTCACGTCTTCTCTCACTCACTCAAGTCATCTAGACCCTTATTCAGTGCTCTCTCACCAGTTTTCCAAGGCCACAGAGATGATTAGCCGGGTTTTCTCAAGATTGCTTCTGTCAACAATGTAGAAATCTTGTTAATCTGTCACGAGAACTTTATACACCCCCTTAGAAAAAAAAAAGAAAAACGTGGAACTGAGCATTTTGGAAGTAGTCTAGTCGAGATGCGGTTTTAAATATGTCAGAATATGTTCCTAACGTATAATGTAGTCGAATAATGTCACGTTCACTTGCATCACTGTTTACGTTTTCTCTCACTCTTAAGTTATCTGATCCGTTAGGAATCTTTGTGCGGAGACTTGATTGACTTGATTACTTGTATTCACGAATCTTAACAGGTTTGTGAATGAGTCTGGTTGTTGCGAGAGGACTTTCTTGTCACGGTACATAATTATAACTAGTTGTAAATGATGATAAAGATAATAGCAATGTAGACGGGAGGTGTATGAATGTAAATTGTAAAGGAAGATATCATTGGTGGGACATAATAAGGGTGAGTGCAGTAATAGTAAGTACACTGGTGATAAATGTAGTTTATACGTGATTATAGTGTCTGCTGATCAGGGAACGTAAGATTAAGGTAGGCGCACACTTGTTCGCATCGTACGGACGGCACGCATCGTACTCATCGGATTGTTTTTGGGATCAGCGCACATTGGTCCGCATCGTACGGACGGCACGCATCGGACGGATCGGATTTTCTGCGCACATTGTCGGCATTGGACCATTCACCACCCGCAGTTGTGAAGCTGAGCTCTCTCTGGAAGGACATACTCCATCCGCATCGTTCGTACGCATCGGATTGAATGCTCTTTCGGGGATCCTCGTCGGCATTGCCGATGTCCGATGCGTACGACGCGGTCAAATGCGCGCAGACCCATTTGAAATAATGTAAAGAATACTAAAATCCGATGCGTACGATGCGTGCCGTCCGTACGATGCGAACAAGTGTGCGCCTACCTTTAAGGGGAACAAGATGCAGTGGGTATGAGTGTGGCTTGTGACTTGACTGTTTGATTTTTTTTTTTCTATCAGCATTAAAATACAAAATCGAAACCAGCAGTCTGTGATAAACTGTGGTGTAGGTTATGTTAGGTTAGACTTTGGAGAGGGAGGCGAAGGAAAGGAAAGGTGGTATTTACCAGAAGGAAGCAGAGAAGGAAAGAGAGGAAAAGAGGAAAAGAGGAAGAGGTGACGTAAAGAATTAACTAAGGAAGTGGGAATGAAGAAAACGAGAATAAGGTAGCTTACTCACCAAACGTAACCTAATCCAACAATGAACATAAATAACATGAAAACCAGCCACCAGTGATATATTTTGATGTAGGTTTGGTTAGTATAGGTAGGCAAGATAACTTAACCTAACTTGACCTGACCCACCCTAAATTGAACGTGGGATGGTTAATCTTCACGTGACCCGATAGTGACAGACAAATAGACAGTAGTTAGTAAGTAGAATAGTGAGTTGGGCAAGCAAGGGTAATAACAGACAATTGGTCAGTCACGGAGACGCACACATGTAGTTATGAAATCAAGCCAGACTTGCGCAAACACTGCAAGCATGGATCATAATTCAGAAACACTGCGCCACATCTCCACTACATTCAATGGGCTCTGCTTGAAGTTCCACGTATTTTGTAAGAGTGTTTTTTTATGGTACTAGTGATATATTAACAAGATTTATACATTATTAGCAGGAGAAACGCTCTTGAGAACCAGGTAACTTATCTCTGTGACTTGAAGATACGCAGTATTCGCGAAAGAGCAAAGCGTTTCTGAACAAATGACTAACGCAAGCATTATAGTCAGGCAGAACAGGACGAGCACTATTAATCCTCTGTCTGCTATCAACACCATCACAATCCCTCAGGCATTGAAAAAAAATAAATAAAATAAGAATAAAAACAAAAAATAAGTCTGACGCAAGCTCGAGTGTCCAATTTCGAAACAACACTGACACCAAAAGGAAATCGCTGAGTCGTTTAAATCTTTTACTATCTGTACATGGTTTTGTTTTGGCTCCGCTTAGGGTTACTCAAATACATCGTCAAATTTTGTGCTTCTGTTAAGAGTTAAAGGTTCATAAATTACAACAGTGTAGGAGAGATAAAAGGATCATTTTCTGAAACACTCCTGCCACGCACCTCAAATACATTCAAAAGGCTCTACTTGAAGTTACGCGGGGATTTTATTGCTACTTTTGGGGTTCTAGTGACATAGTAACCAGAATTTTTTACTATTAACAACAGAAACACCCTTGAGAACCCGGCTAATCATCTCTGTGGCCTTTGAAAACGTCCATGGCGAGAGAGCGAAGCGTTTCTGAATACAGGCCAAAATGTGATGCTCATAGCTCATTACTGATGTATTAGTTTTGTAGTGGAATGTTTTCGCTCTCTACTGTACAGCACATTCCTCGGGGCACAGATGACCTGGTATGCTGGCGGGGAAGGAAACAGACGGGAGAGAGTGATGAATGTGTGTGTGTGTGTGTGTGTGTGTGTGTGTGTGAAAGGTAGGGAGGAGTGAGGAAAGGAGAGGGTGAGAATGAAGAGACGGAAACGAAGGAATGGAAAGACGGTATTCACCAGAAGGAAGCAGATAAGGAAAACAAGAAAAGAGAGAGAGGGGAAAACATTTAGTACTGGAAGACGAAGGAAAGACAATATTTACCAGACGATATTTACCAGAGAGGAAGAGACGATGCAGAGAATTTACAAAGGAAGTGAGAATAAAGAGAGCGAGACGGGGAAAGAAAAGAAGAAAAGTATTTATCAGCAGAGAGTGAGGAAAACAGGTGAAGGAAGGAAGACAATAAGAAAAGGGAAGAACTCGATTGAAGGGAGGGATAAAGGAAGGAATATTTGCGTGAGGAACAGAGACGAAAAGGTAAGGAGGAGCAGCTTGGGAGGGAAAAGCGGTTACATCACAACAGGAAAGTAAGTCAGAGGAGGGTGAGGGGGCAGAGGCAAAGACTGGGCCGCGGTTGTCTGTTTGGTATAGTCAGTGAGGCGGCGTGGGTGTGTGGGTGCAGGGGTTCAGCATCATCAAAAAAAAAAAAAAAAAAAAGTGAGAACCTTGCGTATCATATGTGTTGTTTTAAAGAAAAGAAAAACAATGAGAATCTGACCATAGTTGTGGGTTTTAAGAAGGAAAAGAATGAGAAACTTATCAGTCATTTGTGGGTTTGAAGAAGAAAAAGGAAAAGGTGCTTAAGAGACCCCAAAGCGTTTCAGAATACGGCCCCCTTGACTCGTTCACTCATTCAACAGTA
Source organism: Scylla paramamosain (assembly GCF_035594125.1). Lineage (NCBI taxonomy): Eukaryota > Metazoa > Arthropoda > Malacostraca > Decapoda > Portunidae > Scylla > Scylla paramamosain. Next base: position 26,257,400 of record NC_087161.1, on the reverse strand, counting down.
AACCAAATGACGGAGGTAAACCAGCGCCTGTAAATCAAAGAAATAGGAAATGGTTCACACCACGATAGTTGAATCTTGTTACGGTGATTAGAATAAGTTGTTAAGACAGACCAAGTTACCGACATTACGCTCATTTCACACACACACACACACACACACACACACAATAATTATCGTACAGATTGGCTGGTTTTCCTTAATGGTTGTGGGTTATGTTGCGGTGCGAGGATTTATTCACTTGTATCCACCTACTCCACTTTATTACTTCCCTCCTCCTCCTCACCCTACTCCTCTCACAAACTGATTCATAAGGGCCAATAACTCTACCACTGTTAGTTCTTCCTTTGTATACCTTTGCACTGCCCCACGTGTTTCACTTCCCGTATCAGATGAGGTGCTTCTGAGCGGGGGAGTCAGTGGCGTATGGCGTAAAGGAGTCTGCCGCAGGGAATGAATAAAACATAGCGTGTCCCTGGCGATAAAACACCTGCTGGGACCACGAACCACTTGTATGGAAGCCTGAATGCATGGTTGAGTCTTCCGGCGAGGCGTGACTTGAGTGTTAGGTTAGCTGTTCATTACCTGCTGATGGACTGGTGTTGGTGTGGTACTGAGTGTGGCTTACTTGTAGTGAGTGTTAGTGAGATTTGTGGTATTAGATGTTTATTTGATATTGGGTATTGTGGCATTTAGAGGCAGTTGCCTGTGATGGGTGTTAGATGTTTATTACCTGCAAGTGACTGGTGGTTCTGTGATATTCAGTATGATTTATTTGTGGTGGATGTTTGGACGTTATTCTTTAGGAGTGGATAGGCTGCACAGGTGTTGTAACTTGAGTTTGCATAAACCCAAAAATTCATTCTCACTACCTCGATGTACATTCATAAATTTCTTGTGACAGTTTTTCCTTCAGGGATAACCTTGGCAGACATCCCTGCATATTCTCCTTCACACACCTTGCATACACGACCACCTCCTCACAACAGCCAAGGTTACAACTGAGTGTTACGAGGCTCAGAAAGTTCAAAGTATCTTAATGCCAGTCATCCTCTTCACAATGCTAGGATACCTAGACACTTATTTGGGGATCATGGGACTTATTTTTACCTTCCCCTTTTGTCTCTGAAGTAATAAATACCTCCCCAGGTGTTTCCTCTTGACACGCTATAACTTATCAGATTACTATCTAATTCTCCCACTTCACACTCCCCTCTTCACCTCATTATGTGTGCTATTTCCTTTCACCTTTCACATCCCCTCACCACAGAAGAGCCGCCTACTCAGGCATCCTCACTGCTCATCTTGATCAGCCCTTTCATTGCTGCTTGGCTCATCCTTCCTCAGTCACTAAGCACTCTGAAACATTTACTTTTGTTCTGCAGCCATCTTCAAACGATATAGGGACCAGAAATTGCAAAATCTATTCTTTTTATCCCTTTCTTTCTTACGTGCAATCACAAAGATTTCATACCTATTTGTTAGTGCTGTGAACTGTTGTTTATTGCAGTGAAAGGGTTAATGCGAGATTCATTAGTCATGGTGGTCAGCGTACTGCACAGACCTGTACACACAATGCAGGTAGACAGCAGAGAGTAGTGTCCTAGTTCAGTCTCATCATGTCGACTTAATTTTATTGTTATTACAAAAATTTAGATTGATGAACGTTGTTGATAATATCCCTCAAAATTCCTCCTTATGGAAGTTTTTTTTTTTTTTTTTTTTTTTTTTCTCCTCCATGTACATTCTTGCATCTGTGTGAGAGATTATGCTGTGTGTGGTAAGTTGTGGGGTTTGCACAATACATATTATGAATATGCTGCAAAACTTGTTTGTATTTTAGGGATTGGAAGGGAACAGTAATTTCATTCTAGTTACTGCATTTGTCATTCTCTCTCTCTCTCTCTCTCTCTCTCTCTCTCTCTCTCTCTCTCTCTCTCTCTCTCTCTCTCTCTCTCTCTCTCTCTCTCTCTCTCTCTCTCTCTCTCTCTCTCTCTCTCTCTCTCTCTCTCTCTCTCTCTCTGATGTCACTCCTGCTGTGGGAAATAACCTCTGTAATTGTGCAGTGAAGATGACAATGACAGTGACAATAGCCTTGATAATAGTCACCAGTATACCAAGGCAACATTACTTACAAAAGAATTACCTGAAGCAAGGCACCAAATGCATACTCTCACACTCACCATCACACCCACAAGCACTCATTCACAACAACATCCAGGTGTTTTAAGATCAACAAATAGCAGTTTTAAACCATTGGCTTACCTCCATTAAAAGAAAAAGTTTAAGTAACCATAATACCATATTTGAATCCTTTCCACGTCAGCAAGACAAGGGTCCATATTCAGAAACACTCTTCTCTCTCACTGTGACTGTTTGCAAATGCCACAGAGATGGTTAGCCAGGTCCTCCAGAGTGTTTCTCCTTTTTTTTAATAATGTAGAAATCTTGTTAAACTATCACTAGAAGCTTAAAAACACCATTGAAAACACTGCTCCTTCACCACGACTATTTTGAAAAGCCAAGGAGGTAATTAGGCGGATTCTGAAGGGTGTTTCTCCTTTTAATAATGTAGAAATCTTGTTAATGTGCCACTAGAACAGTAAAAACACTTAATAAAAACACCTGTAGCCTCAATCAGAGCCTTTTGAAAATAGTGGAGGTGCGCCACAGAAGTGTTTCAGAATACAGTGCAAAGAAGCATATAATTGTACCTCACTCACCACAGCTTCATGTACCCAATACCTTGCCCTCTTGTGCTTTAGTGGCGGTGGCCTTAACAGTGCACCGTGGCCGTCCTTTGCAGGTGTCGGCTACAGTCCGTGGATGGTGATGTTTTTCTCCCTCCTCGGCCTCTTTATGTTAGGTCTCGTCTCCTGGCTGGGAACTGTTTGCTGCCTGGCTGTGTGCTATTGACCTTCAGGACTTAAGTGGTGGGCATTGTGGGGGTTGTGGCCTCAGTGTCTTTACATTACGTGTTTATTGCGTTTATGCCGTATTTATTTGATTTATTTGGCTTTATTTGTTGTTTGCTTAAGTTAGGTTGGTTGATTCACTGGCACTGTCCTGTTTGTTCTGCTTTGTTTGTGTTTGTTGTTTTGTTTTGTGTATTCACTTGTATTCAGGATTATTGAGTTCACGCTTTGTTGTTTATTGGTTCTGTTTATTTATTTATTTTATTTTATTTTATTTTATTTTATTTTATTTATTTTTTATTTATATTTTTTTTTATCTGTTCCTCAATTTAGTTTATTTTTTGTTTATTCTAATGATCTTTTATTTCTTATTTTTTATTAATTTTATTTTCATTTATTTATTTATAGTTCCTTTTTATGTTTTTTTAATTAACCAATTTATTAATCTTTTATTTCATCTTTTTTCACACTCGTGTTATGGGTTATGCAATTCAGGTTGCATTATTGTCTATTCAGCTTTGTTTTTGTTTATTATAATGTTGCTTATTCACTCATTATGGATTTTTGGCCTGTTCAGATGTAGTTTATAAAAGGTTTTCCTTGCATGTATATATATTTTGGGCTATTGAATTCACACTGTACTCTTGTTTATCATGATTTGCATTCATATACAGTTATATGTACATTTTACTCTTATTTTGAACCTGAATCCACACTGTGCTGCTTTATTTGTATTTGCACTTGCTTAACTGTATTCTTGAATTTATGTGGGTATGTGTGTGTGTTTCCATGCTTATAAAGCCCAAGGTACTATTGAGAGAACTCTAACCTAGTATTAGTGTAATTGATGGAAATGCAAAACTGTGCATTATTTTTTTCTCACCTGAAGATTAACACCTTTCTGTGCTGTCAATATAGTTCACCAGTTTTCATTTTACTTCATGCGTTTCTTTTATGGTAATAGGTTAGAGTTTTCCCAATAGCATATGTATTAATTCTCCACAAACATCTTGCTTCTTTGCTGACTTTGATTTTGCCCATCAGCTTTTGTGCATGTAGTGCTATATTGTAAATAAGTAATTTCAGTTCTTTAGGAAATATTATAAATAGTTAAAATGCATGGTGAAAGTTACCTCCCATTCATTGTTGTGTACGTAAGCAGAAAAGCAACACATCAGCTTAGAGAGAGTGAAGCACAAAGTAACCAGAACACTGAGCATGTGAGAGTTGTGGAAGTGTGTTACTGTGAAGCACTGTGATTGTGCTTGTGAGAACTTATGAATCTTATACCATGTAGACTTGTTCATGTAATGGAGAGAGAGAGAGAGAGAGAGAGAGAGAGAGAGAGAGAGAGTTTACATTTACTACAAGGACCTATAGTGCTTTAATCTGTTGTAATTTGAAACCAGTGACTTCATGGAAACTGTGATTAACTTTTACTAATCACTTATAATTAATTGTGGCAGGTATGTACGTATGTGGCAGGTACTGTGTACAGAATGTTAGCTTGTGCTGATTCAAAACTCAACCATAGCAGGAAATGGAAAGTAAATGGGAATAGTGACAGAAAAATAAGAAAGGTGACTGATTAAATGATAACAAAAAAGGAAACAAACCAAACTAACATGTAGATGGAAGGGTTGCAATTATTTATCACTTGATTTCAATTATTCTGACTCAGGATTTTGTTAAGTGATAAGATGAGTGGTTGTAAGTTGCAGGTGAACAGTGTGTGTTGGTGCTGTGCATGCCTGGTGTGCTGTGTCATTGTGTTGCATGAGTGGCACTCCTTCAGCTGTGTGGTTACCTCATCCCAGCACTGCCTTGGTGTTGGCAGTAGGGAAAGGTTTTCTTCATGTGCTTCACTGCTCGCTTTCCTGCTTGCTCCATTTTGTCCATGTTTTGTATATATGTTGAAAATATCTCATTGAATGCTACCTTGAATTAATTTTTAAACTGCCTTGCAAATATATTAGTTTATTCCTTCAGTTAATCATTATCAAATCTTATGTTAAAATGTCATCAGTTCTCCATTGAATGCTGTATCTTTTGTATCTGATATGTAATAAAGAGTTCAGTTGTGAAACATTAAAAAATATTTTAAACTTCACAATGCAGCTGTTGCCTATCATCAGACATCACTTTATTGAACCAAAATAAAGTTTACATAATACATTTTGGAATTAGAAACATTACATCCCTCTCCATCACAGGTGGCGGATTAACAGCCACTGGGCTGTTGGTGCTCCTTCTGGCTCTGATTGCTGGTGCGGTTGGTGTGTACTACGCCTGGATTTGTCTGCAAGCCCGGCCACTGCGCCCCAAGAAGCACACGGATGCCGAGCACGGCCCCCTCATTCCCCCAGACCCTGACGTCAATGGCAACCATGAAGACGTTCCCTTGGATCCCTCCGCTCCACTGCAGGAGGACGACAACTCTGACGACAAGCCTCGCTCTGACTTGCCCAACCAAGCCGACACCTCCCCACCCCCTCAGGCTGCAGAATCCCCTGAGGCCCCCAAGGACAAGGAAGACGTCCTCATCTCTGTTGAAGATGATGTCCCTCCAGCTAAAGTCATCCATGAGAAAGAGACAGCACCACCAGTCAGCTGTGTTGCTCCCATAGGCTTTGTGACACCCCCACCTGCTGCCCCACCACAGGAGACACCCATGGACCACCACTCTGTGCCAAGAAATCTCCAGCCACAGCCTGAGAAGATTGAGTCACCTCCATCCTGCAGTAGTGCCCCAGTGCCTGTGTATATTCCTTCTCCTCCTCAGAAAAAGCCCATTGCCATAAGTGATGAGGAGGATGGCCTACTGCTCCACGAACCAACACCTCAGGATGGCAGCCTCAGCCCAGACCTGTGTGCCACCTTGCCGGCATCTCACTCACGTAAGCCTTGCCTGAGGGAAGAACCAGAAATCATGTCACAGCCAACACCGCCACCAGTCACTGCACCTAAATCTGAAGGAGTACCACCTGCAATCCCACCCAGACAACCAGCAGCTGTGCCCAAAGCTGACACTGCCCCTGAACCTGAAGTCCAGCCTGTAGTGGTGGTGGTGCCACAAGCAGCACCAAGTGGCCCTGAGAAGGAGGAGCTGAAGCCTGTGGGGAAGGCATTGGACACACTGCCACCAGAGCTTTGTGATCAGCCTGCCCCAGTTCCCATGAAAGATGATGAAGGACTCCCAAGTGCAGCAGCCACCAAGGAGGAAGCACCTGTGCTAGTTCCAGATGAAACACCAGCAGCAGAGGCGGCCCCATCAGAGCCTGTCAAGAAAGAAGCACCCATTCCAGCACCAAAAGAAGCACCAGTAGCAGAGGCAGTGCCATCAGAACCTACCAAGGAGGAAGCACCCATTCCAGCACCAAAAGAAGCACCAGTAGCAGAGGCAGTGCCATCAGAACCTACCAAGGAGGAAGCACCCATTCCAGCACCAAAAGAAGCACCAGTAGCAGAGGCAGTGCCATCAGAACCTACCAAAGAGGAAGCACTCATTTCAGCACCAAAAGTAGCACCAGTAACAGAGGCAATGCCATCAGAACCTGCCAAGGAGGAAGCATCCATTCCAGCCCCAAATGAAGCACCAGTAGTTGGGACAGCCCAACCAGAATCTGTTATTGCTAAACCTGAAGATCCTGTTAATAAAGAAGATGATGTTGAGTCAGATGACTCACTCTCCAAAGATGATCCAAGTGACAACATTGAAGATGACGAAGCTCCAAAACACACACCAGAAAATTATCATGCAGAACCCACAGCAGAGAAAACAGATATTCCTGAAGAAACAAGATCAGTGTCTAGTTGCAGTGTCTCCTCAGAAGAGCCTGAGCTTTTCCCCTCTGCTCCTGTCACTACTGAGCCTCCTGCACCCATTCACTCCAGTCCCCCACAGCCAGAAGACATCCCTGCCTCACCTATACCAACTCCAGAGATGCCCTTAGATGCCCCCCCAGCAAATACAACACAGGAGCCACCAATTATGCCAGAGAAGGAGCTCACTCCCAGTGTGCCTCTACACTCACCTGATGATGAGGCCAAGGATGCTTCAGATGCTTCATCAGATGCGTCAGATACAAACAGTGAAAATGAGGACATTCCTACAGAGATGCCAGTCACTCCTTCCAAAACAGAGACAGATCCTGGCAAAGAGACCCCAGCTATTCCATCACAGCCAGCTGCTGACATACCTATGGATGCCTCCAGTATTCCAATTGAAGCTTGTAATGTTATACCAGACGATACATCAGAAGAGGACGATGGTCTTCTCCCGGTCATCAAAGAAGAGGGAAGTGCAGAGAATAATTCAGAAGGTAGTACAGATACTGAAAGTAGTGAACCAGAAGTGACTGAATATTCTTTTTCCTCAGGCCCTACTGCTCCCTCCACTACTAGTGTCCTTGCCAATGAAGTCAGCTGTACCCTGGAGCCCAAAGTGACCAAAATTAACCTTATCACAGACCTAGATGACTCAGAATCAGAATGTTCAGAGATCTCCGATGAAGACTTGGAGGAAGATGACTTGGTTTCACCTGTAGAAGATTCAGACGAGGAGCTCCATGACAAGTCAGACTCTTTGGCAGAAAACAAGGTAATTTCTGAAGAGAAGCTGGGAAATACAGCTGAAGGAAGCATTGCAGCTTCAGATCATAAAGACACTTCAGAAAAACACTCGGTTCCTAACATGAAGTCCGTCACAGCCACCAATGGACCAGTAGCCAATGACACACCTGACCCAGCAAGCAAGCTCCCAGAGGATGAAATGTCAGACTCTGGTGACTCAGACACAGAATCTGAAGGTGCAGAAGCAGAGGTTGAGCTCAAAGAGGAGATAGTCACTGTACCTGCAGTTGTCCAGGAGAACACCAACAATCACTCTGCAGTTCCCTCCGAGTCTCCAAAATCTCCATTAGTAAACCACACTGCTAAACCTGCAGGAACCTGTCCTCCCAAACCACAACCACTCAAGGCTCTCCAAGGTAATGGCAACTCACTAGAGGACATCCCCACCACCACGGATGAAGATGACGATGGACTGTCACTCTCACCCTCTGAATCTTGTGACCTGTCTGATGGGGAGGTGACAGCATCAACACCCAAGAAGTCGATGATTCCAAGATTGGTCAAGCAGAGTGAAGCCTAAAGGTAACTGATGTCCCTCACTACAAGAAGTTGTGGTGTTAACTTTGTGATAAAATTTTGTATAGATTTAAAGAATATATATTTTTGTGATACGACTGAAGGGGCTGCTAGTGTCTGTGGTGTTTGGTGTGAGGTGACCGCTGTTGGCTATGCTGGAGGTAGTTCACAGGGCTGTACCACTTACCCCCCCTCCATACTGTTTGTTTTATTATTATCAAGAACAGTGGCATCTTAGCTGCCAAGGTTTTATATGCTTGTTAATCTGTTTGCCTTCCATTACAATATTGTGATGTTAATTTCTTGTGCCAGTTTATCAAGAACATTACTTACATATTAGCTGGATTTTCATTTCTTATTTTTTATTTTGTGTATTTATTAAATACTATTACAGTTTAGCCAGTCTCTCGTTGAGGAAGCCTCTGTAACTTTTTTTTTCCTGCCACACATTTCAGCATACATGTAATTTATATTAAAATCTCCATCCTTTTTTTTCCATTAAGATACCATACAGTGTAGTAAATGAAAGGCTATACTGATGCCTTTTTGTTATATTTAATATTCATGGATTTATTTTTTATTTTTTATTTATTTATTTATTTATTTTTTTATTTATTTTTTTTTTATTTATTTATTTTTTTATTTATTTATTTATTTATTTTATTTTTTTTTTTTTTTTCTGTGATATCCAAGACTCAAAATATTGTAGTGTAACATGTACTTGTCCAATTAGAGTTGTCGTCCGTTATCTTGGTAGTCACAGCTGAAGAGGGCAGAATGGTGTGTGGTTGTAGTAGCAGTGGTGGTGGTGGTGGTGGTGGTGTGCTGGAGGTTGAGGAGCATCACCATGGTGCACTCATTCACTCAGGCGGCGCCGCCACGTTGTAGTGGCGGCGCTGCTCAATGTTGCCATATTGTGTGGATTGCTGGGCTTTGTTGTGTTGCTTACCAGGCAGGTTTTTACACAAAGTACATTTTTAGTGGCTTTTTCTATGTTCCTAGGAGTAAACTGTTTTACTGTAATAATTTTTAACTTTTCGAACATGCAGTTGTTGGATGGGAAGGAATAGAGGTCAGTAACACTGTATTGAGTCATTTGTCTGCCTTTTGCAAGCTTGATTATGTTAATTGTTTTGGATGGGGAAAGTACAGTATTCTTAAGGAAATTTCCATAAGGTTGATTTACTTTTTGTATTTTCTTATATGACCTCACTCTCCTTGTGAGTGTTTCATGTTGAATAGCAAATTGTATGCTTGCTTTTACATCATTATTTTAGAGCGAGAACTTTTGTTATTCAGTTTTTGCCATCATGCATATACAAAAAATATCTCCTTTAGAAGTATTCAACTTTATTGTAGGTGAAATCTGTATTACTTGACATATATCCTTACAGTTATGAATTCTGTTATGAACTATTTTTAACTTTTCTCAAAGAAAGAAATATAATGTTCTTGTGCAAAATTGTATTTGTGCAAGCAATAAGTCTCAGTGACAGTCTGCAAAGTGAAGGCATAAGGAATGAGCAAGCAGACCTGCACAGTACAATTCCAACCCTTGCCAATAAGAAATATTTCACTGTACCTAAGACAGTCATGAGATAGGTATATATTTTTACCCCATTTGTTACAGGAGAAAACTTTGCCATCAGCACATTTTGTCTCAACAATCAGGTGTTGTTCACTTCATATACCAGGTAGTTTGCTGCAGCATTTAACTTTTTGTACTCACACAGTAATGGAAGTGCATAGTATTAAAGCAGTTTTCTGAATTTTTTGTCCTAGATGTCATCCTACTAATGTACAACTATATTTTTGTACTGTATTTAAGCATGGGTTATATTTTTAACAGTCCAAATTTGCCATTATTCTGTATGTAATGTAAACTTAAGAAAAGTGCCTCATACATTATATTTTTTTCTAAAATGAGAGTGGCCACTGACTAGTGGTATAGATGAGTTAGTATGAATAATCCCTGCCCAACCTACATAGTACCATTTCTAAATGATGTCAACATTCCAAAACTTAAAAGTGACATTAAACAAGCTTTGAAGTATGTTACAGCCTTCATAACAAAAGGATCAAATAATAAGAAACATGCTCTTCCCTTGCTGAACACTTTGCAAGAGTGAAAACAATATGAATTAGGTGTAGCACTTATATTTTAAGATGATATATTTTGTATTTTTCAAGTTGAAAGCTTTCATATGACTTAAGTATTGGCATGATACTTCAGCCTACTCAGTATGTGGAGAAAATATCCTGATCCTGTTATCAGTGATGTCATCATTGTTTTGTTCGACCTATTTCTCTAAAAGCATCACATCTACTTATCACTTAGTTATAAAAACTTCCAATTGAAGGGTAATGTCACAAGGACTACTGAGTCCGAATCCATGTTCTTGTCATTAGCAAAGATGAAGTTTTTTTCAAGTTGGATGTTTTCCACAAGAAAGTATTATTTTCCTGACACAATTACCTGTAAGAAAGTTTTACCCGTTTATTACCCGTACAGTAATTCTCAATATATATTGCATAATACCTAGGAAATAAAAAAAAAAGCATGATATTAGTATTAATTCTCATGATACATACAAACAAATGGACTGGAGATTGGTATTTCAAGATGGAGCACAAGTCAGGAAAGTGCATGGGAGTCTCTCAGATCTGATGGCACAGGGCCTCTCGATCACCTTTGGAGGCTCTCTTTCCTTATTCCTTTGTGCAGTCTTCAGCTTCACACAACACTGATTGTGTATTCTATTAGAATTAGCCTTTATACTTCCTTCCTAAGGCTTCATCATTCTATTTAGATGAAATTATATTCAATCCATGACTTTTTGTGCAATGATGGTTGTCAAGGTTCTTAAGGGTGTTGCTGCAAGTCACTCACATGTAAAGGTATTGCTGCAGGTCACTCATGCTTATAGCTGTTCAGATTTTTTTTTTTTTTCCCACAAGTTATTTTACGTTGTCTTAACATGATTGATTTTACTTTTTTTTTTTTTTTCAATTATTTTTTTGCTACTATGGAAACGTTTTACTTTATTCATCTTTATTCAGAATACTAAAACATATTGTGTCCTTATTTATTATTATGTGTTATTATCTGTTTTAGTGATTCACTAGTTGTAGGTTACATTTTATCTCATTGTTTTAAGTCATTGTATGTGTTTGACTATGAAGTAATGAAACAACCTAGTAATAGTGTGGAATACAGGTGACACCTCTCTTTGTTCATGGGCTGACTAGGTGTTAGTAATGTTGGTGTGTGAGAGAGAGAGAGAATGTATGTGGTACATGTGTTAAGTGGTTATAGACATTGGTGTACTCAAGTCTTGGTTAAGTGAGGTGATCAAAGCGAAGTGTAATTTAGTGTCCATGTGGCAGTTTGTACAACAGTAAAAGGAATGAAAACTGGTTAGGTTGCCAAGTGTTAAGTGTAGAAGGTGCTGGGGTTCATGGCTTCCTTAGGAATGCAGTTTTGTTGTTTCTTCATGCTTTGCTCATCAGGAACGTTGGCATTCAGCAACAATACATACTCGTGTGCAAAACCACACCAAATAACAAGTTACTATCCATGCTGTCATGTAGATTAGATAGGAATATGTTTTGGGCGTTGCATCTCATTTTCAAGCATATGTAGCTGTGTAGGGCTCTTCCTGAGCAAGTGATATTAAAGTATTCATGTCATCATAGTGTAGAGTTGTGCTCAGGTGTTCTGCCTTCACTGTAGAAGTAGATTGGTTTGTCTTAATGATGGAATCACAGCTTTCATGTATTGTAGTGGTTTTAGTAGCTTTTAAAATATCATCCTTGTATATAGTGGTAGGTTCATATCAAGCTGCCCTGTGCCAAGGCCCCCAGAACAAGAGGACTGAGCATATAGCTGATGATGATGGAGATCTTCGCTAGTGAGGTACAGCTTGAGTAAAGGCCTCATGTCCCATACCTGTCTTGTGATGTCACACTTGTAGAGATGTGTGGCATCAGCTCCATGCTCAGGCCCTGTGTTGCAGGATACCTTGACCATGCTCAGTTTATTTAAGGTCATGTATAAATGGTTAGATCATAGTAGTTCCTGTGTATGTGGGTAATGATGAGCATTATAGTACTAATCATGGTAAGTTTTTACTATAACCATTTTGTTTGTTTATAAAGAAGAGATCTTTTAAATTGAGATGATGCCATACTTAGAAGAATAGTGGATTACTGATCAACTCAGATATTGAACCTACCACTGATTGTTAAGTTTAAGGCTTCATGTTAGTTAAGGCAAGCAAGCTAGCTACTTTTATACTGTAAGGTATACTATAAGGTATACCACCCAGAGTCTCAGATCTGGGAAAAAGATGAATGCCCCCGGTGATGAAGTTATGTGAACCAAATCAGTTAGTGGCTGTGGCAGTGTGGAAGTTTTATCATTATAACCCACAAATTACAGAGGTATTTTGCGATTTTAGTATCTCTGTACTATACACACACTGTGATGTCCTCTATACTCAAGGAATTTGGTGAACATGATTACTAAAAACCACTTTGAGTGGTTTGAATGTTCATTAGTCTGTAGGTTAGTGTTGTCATCACTGATCTTGCAATTTATGTTTTGAGATTGGTGGTTACACCATCACACCCTCGCACAGCATGTTTCATTAATACCCACCCTTTGAATGCATTACTAACATTAAGTACCTGCTTTTCATTATTCCATGGTTTGTTCATCTCCATATAGGTAAACAGGTAGTCAGGTAGCCAGATGCTATAGTTCAAAATAGCCAACCATTTAGTGGATCCCAGCACCTTGTTCTTCACCAACACTTTGATGGAATCACTTGAGGCATGAATATTTTGAATATTACACAGACAATTTGTAACTGTCCATGCCATTTATGCACTGATGAATAAAGATACACAAGTCAACAAGTCTTTGAGAATCCAGGTAACAAAGTGATGAATTTTTTATTTAGTTTTGTTCCAGGTATGGGCACAAAGGATACAACCTATACTTATTGGAAAAGTAGTACTTTTTATAAGGACTTGATAGGCATTCTAGTGGGGCAACTATAGTAATTGGGTTTAGAAAGATAGCAAAGTGGTCCTGACAACTAGGGTTTGTCCTGGTGTTCTGGTCTAGGGTACACTACCCTAGCCAGTTGTGGCCTCACATGGCAAGGGATTTCTCAATCTGAAGGAGAAACTTTTCTAAAATGCCTAAGGAGAGCATGACAGTATTAAGAATTAGGCAAGCAGTTGGTATAGGTTATTGGCTTAAGAATAACTGAATGGCTTGTAAAGTGAGGGGTTTTGCAGCATAGAACAATTGAATGATAGAGAGGAGTTTACAGTATGGGTGTGCTCAAAGGATCAGTCCAGATTAAATGTTGTCATGAGAAATAGAATTAATCCAGATTTGCTGAATTTCCTACAAATGTACCAAGTTGAGATTCCCTTTTAATGAAGGAGGCCAAGGTATGGCATCACACTTCATTTCACTGCAGCCTTAATAGAGGAATAATAATAATAAGCCAAGTCATACAAAATGTTTAATCCATACTTTCAATGTCACACAAACCACCAAATTAATTTGTGCAGCTAACAAACAAATGCAGATTGTCACAGTCTTACTCCCTTGTCATCTCTTCATGAAAACATTCACTGATAACATGACCTTTAGAGTTAGTAGTTTAGAAAAGCACTTACTTCAATGTGTGGTAGTTGATTTAATGCGTATGGTAGTTAAATTACTTAATACTACACACACTTCATTAATTGAGAACAATTTTTCAACAAATGCATGGTAAGAAGTCTTCAAAATTTTCAAGTACATGTATTAAAAAAACTACATTGGACAATAATGCACAGCATAAATAAGCTGCTGCTGAACTGCACCGTCAGTATGTTCTCAACATGAGAAAGTCTGCTATTGTTCCCATTAAGCAACTTAACACAGCCACTTATAATTCAGTTTTTGTATCAAAATCATCCAGTTCAACATCAGACAGATCAATGTCTTCCTCCTCTGGCAGCGCCCCATCCTTCCCATCCCACGGCTCCATCTCCGCCACCTTGGGCAGCTGTGCTCCACGGACAGGAGCCGTCCGGCCGCGACCATAAGAAATATCCCTCAGGAACTCATTAATTCCATCCTCACTGAAGGATCCTTTCAAAAGTGCAAATTGCATTTTCTTTGCATTAAGAGCTGCTAATGCCGGGTACCCAAAGCCACCAATGTCCAAGGCCTGTTCAAGATCTGACTGTGCCATGGCCTCTGCCCAGCCCCAGCCCCACATCTTCTGTTTGTATTTGTCTCCAAGCCTGGTGAGCATCTGGATATAATTGTTGCGACATTTGCTCTGGCAGTCAAGAATGTGAGGAAGGATGGCAATCACACAGATAGGGTGTTCCTTACAAGTCTCATCAAGAACAGCATTGCTGATGATTTGCTTGACCTCAGGTGGTGGAATGTTAACAGCAGCTTTATCAGTTGCCCACGCCACAATATCAGAAGCCGTTCGGCCTCCATCGTAATCCTCAACATCACCCTTGTGGAAGAACTTGATGGTGGGATAACCCTGCACTCCGTACCTGCTGGCCATCACCGAGTGGACAGTGGCATCCAGAGCTCCAAGCTTAACCTTGCCCTTCAGATCAGTGGCTGCAATTTCCCACTGAGGTGCCAAATTCTTGCAGTGGCCACACCAAGGAGCAAAGAATTCAACAAGCCACATATCATCAGACTTCAGAACAAGCTTCTCAAAGTTACTATCGGTGAGCTCAATGACATCAGAATCACCGCTGCCAGAGCTGCCGCCACCACCACTGCCACCGCCACCACCTCCACTCTTCTTTCCAGAGAGCTGAGCATTGACTTTCTCTTTAGCAACGTTCAATGCAAAATCAACAATGGCTTTGGCTGTTCGCTGTCCATTGTAATCTTGAGGTTTTTTCTTGTCAAGTCCAAATATTTTTATGGTTGGAAATCCACTAATACCAAACTGCTGTGCCAGACTCTTGTGATCATCCGCATTAACTCCTCCAACCTTCACCACACCTTTGAGAGCCTGTGCTGCTTTCTGGTACTCGGGAACAAGTCTCTGGCAGTGTCCACACCAAGGAGCATAAAATTCTACGACCCAAACTTCATCACCGTTGACCACATCCCGCTGGAAGTTGGCAGGCGTGAGGTCGACAACTCCACTGGATGATGAGTAGAGGGCAGATGCTCCCCCCAACAGGAATGTGAAGAATACTGAAAAGAAATAGACAAATATTACCTTCCTGGCAAAGCTGACTAAATACACATCCTTTAATGCTTTGTACAAATAAACAACTCAGCTCAAAAATTTAAATCATTAATAGGATATTTAAATTAGCAGGCTGACATGACATCTTTTTAAACACTCCTTAAGCACTTGTTTAACTACTTACAATGGAACTGCAAGTAAATTTTGTAAAAAAGTTGCTTGAAATTACACTATTCATTCCAAGACATGAAAATCCAAGAGGTGTCACATCAACAATGACAGTCTACTTCATAACTTTGTCAGTGTGCAAGTATTGAGTCATGTTGAATCATGCAAAAATGCTTTTCCTCAAAATATGAAATGGAAAAGGTTATCTTAACAATTAAGAATCAAATAAATCTGGATGCAGTGTTCATGCAGTTCATCAGAAGCCAATAACACATGAAGAGGAGAATCCTTTTGTGATTAGTATATCACACTCTGTACCAATACTCTTCAGATGACGGTAAATATTTCAAAAAACATCAAATCCCTTGTCTCTCCAAAACAAAATCACCTGTTATTCCTATATAGAAGTTTGAATGTCAGACAGCTGAAGCTAGTCACAACCTCCTTCCAAAGTGGAGAGTTACATACATCAACACCAGCACTTAAAATGCACACACATAATGTGGTTGTATACTTTCACCTAAGTGAGTGGCACTATTTTGCTTAACTTATTCAAGTGGACAAACCATCAGAAAAATTGTATGTACTCAAAGCTCAGCCACTGCAAGTAAATTTACAATACATTCATACAAGAAATCCCAAGATTTCCATAATCTCACCAACATGACAAGCTAATGAGTGCTAAGAGTGATTGTACTAAATTACTGTGCAAATTACCACTTCATATTGATTTTCCAAAGCCAGTACAACACTGTCAAAACACTCAAATTTCAAGAATTCAGAGAAGTATTTGTAGCCAACTTCAGTAAACAATTTTACAGAAGATAACAACACAAGGAGTCCAGAAAAGCACCAGTGCGCTACGACACCACAGCTGAATAGGGACACAGTGAGGGTGTGTACCTATGAACTTTGAACAGCTCCATGATTATGCATCTTTTCACTGTCCTGGTGAAGCTTTGGCACATTTGTCATCCACATGTATACATCACCTGCAATTTGATGTTTTTTTATCGTTTTGACAAAAATTATTGCCTAAGGAATGCTATTTAATTCTGAAATTGTTCCACGTGCTATGCCACTGTCATGGACCAGAAGTAAAGCTAAAATCACAAATACATTACATGTGATCTCTCAATCCGGTCTTCAAATGTAACAATGATCTCTCAACCCGGTCTTTAAATGTAACAATGAGGGCATGATAAAAAAAAAAAAAATTGCTTTATTAACTAATATGATATAGATATGGCACTCTCTCTCTCCCCTTCACATCACCAAAAACTGCCATAAACCCAGGACCAAACTCTAGTTAAGCTCTGTACCATGGATCTATCCTATCCTGCCCAGCCCCTTAATAGCTGAGGGTATAATTCCTGCATAGGCCCCTTAATAGCTGAGGGTATAATTCCTGCATAGAAACAACTATTATTTCAGTGAGGTTAATCATTCACTAACAGGTGTCACGTTAATGCCTCACCTCCACCAATCATTGGAATAATTAATCTAATACCAATGTCTATATTATACTATATGGACACTGACAAATACCATAGCTTTTAAAACACGGGAACCCTGCTCCCTTAGAACAGTGAACGAAGTCATACTTAGAACGGTGAATGAAGGCCATAAACTAACTACGTAAGAGTGAGGGATTTGATTAAGGTGCCCAAATTTGTTCGAATTAAATAAATATTTATTCCCTGCGGGACAAAACACCTCCATAGCCCCATTCCATCAAGCATCATTATCTTTATACACGGTGAAGGCAAATATTAAACCTTACAATATTTTCCTACTACATCTACTGATATTTCAAGTCTACTGCTACCTTTGCGAGAAGTAGAATTTCTGACACTTAAATGTTACACGTCATCAATCCACCAAGGCAGCCTAGCAAGCCAGCAAGATGAAGGTTGTGCCTGGTGGCCCAACACTAAGGGTTTCTATCACACACCTCTCAGGCGGATCTTGGACTTTTCACGTTACATATAAACACCAGCACACCTATCCCTTCTCACCTGCGAGGCGGTGCATGACGGCTCGCGGGGCACTGCCGAGGAACACTGAGTGGAGGGAGAGGCGTGTGACGGGAAGATATCAGGCGTGTGGGAGATAGAGAGGCCAGTGACTGAAGGGGTCGTGTCGCCGCCTCGCCGCGCCACTTGTCCTAAACAAACCTGGAGGCCGCGTCCCGATCCCCGCTCCTGACACCGCCCCGCCCAGCAGCCCCTGCCAAGCTGCCCATATGCACCGCTCACACCTCCGTTCGCCATAAACCCATGCTATCCGGGCTGCAAACCGTGATTTTAAAATACCGGATGCCCTTTTTGCTTCTTTGGTATGGTTTATTACCCCTCGTGAAGGGCTGGAGTTAAAGGTTTCGGATTCAAACACTGGTCGTGGAGAACTGTGATTGGTCGGCGGCTCGCTATCAGGCGGGAGGTTCAAACAGCTGTTACCGGCACACTTGACACCCTGCTGGGTCCCTGGCACCCCTCATAACACAACACGCGTGTATTTCCGTGTTGTTGCTATATACACTATATGATTCCCTCACACACATTGCTTAGTGCTGTCTCATTACATTTTGTAATACTTGACAAGGAGAGGCATTCCATGACCAATGAACAAACATGACTAGTGTACATATGATAATTTCGGTGTTGTATTTATATCGCAAAAAAAAAAAAATAAATAATAAATAATAAATAAATAAATAATAAAATAATAAATAAATATTCATAATGTGAAACTGTTGAAGTTTAAGATGTTTGAACATTGATAAACGTAACATCGTCAGTGGCATGACACGTCGCACACCAGTAGCTGCATCAACGCTGTTGACTCCTTTCCTGCCCGACCAATGGCAACACAGTTATACTAGCGGTCTGTTTAAAAATTGTGTTTGGGTAGTAGTCGCACAGGTTCCGAAAAATATTTAAGGGGGATAATAAATTTTGGGGCGCCTATGAGGAAGCACCATGGGAACGCCTGCCTCGCATCTTTCATCTTATTATTTCATTGCCAAATAAAGCTCCAAATCACAAGACAAAAACTCTTTAATATAGTCCTATACTCTTCCCTTTCCTCACATTCATAAGTAATGTTCTAGCCAGCGGAGCATTTACTACTATAGTATATGTCACGCGTGGCAGTTCTCGTCAAAATGCCATACAAAAACAGATTATAAGAATGCGACAGAATAAACTTGTCTCACAACAGATACATCACATGATAAAGGAGACAAAGCAAATACGAGAGAATGCCAGCTAGAGGTTGGGAGATGTAGGCTTTGTATTTTAACTGTTAGTGAATCCCTATGTTCACTAAAAGATAAACGCAAGCTTCCAAAGAGTTTCATCAGCCTTCACTCTTTGCAAGCATTATCCCACCTGGCCTTGACGCTCCGTGTTGTACGTAGTGTTTGCTGCGAGACTGTATATCGCTTCCCTCCCCCTCACAGCATACCATATGAGGCCAGTAGAAAAGGTCAGTTCTGGATGCGTGTCAGTCGGGGCCTATCGCAGCCCACGCACGCCCACCCTTACAAACCGCCCCGCCCACACACACACACACACACACACCGTGAAAGTGAAAGCTGAGATTTATCCAGAAGTTTCTGTTTAGGGGTAAGGAAGCACATGACGTAGCTCCTCATTCAAGCATGAATTGGTTTGAAGATAGTAGTAGTAGAATCAGCACAATCATCATCATCATCATCATCATGTGGCTATATGCAACTCAAGCAAAGTTTGACGTTCAGTAGCCGGTGGTGGTGTTTATCTGTCAGAGACCAAGCAGCAAAACAAAAACATTAATGAATTCGAGTATGAAAATGGAACACAGTCTCATCATACAAGTGAAATGCGTGAATATTTACTCGACAAAATTTTAACTAATCACTAGTTTTTTTTTTTTTTTTTTTTTTTTTTTTTTTTTTTTTTTTTTTTTCACTTTGTTTATTATGTCGTATCGTAATGTAAAGGGTCGCTGTAGTAGGTACTAAATTAGGAAAGAACACACTTTACTGAATGCCGCAGCGACAAACATTAAAGTGCCAACCGCAGACATCAAAGGAAGAATTCAGGTTTACTTCATGATAAAGTTCCGAATTTTGTTTGTAAACTTATTGATTAAAAAAAAAAAAAAAAAGGGAAAGAAAAGAAAAAGAAAAAGAAAGAAAACTGCCAGCGACAAGTGCTCCGTGCTCCATATTCGTTCAAGGAGCGCAGACCCAGAACACAATGCAGGGCGTTTGCAAAACTGACCACAGGGCACCGGCCGTGGCCTATTCGTCCTCAGCACACATCCTCTCCCACACCTAAATCAGCCTCTTTGATGTATCATACGCACTGTACCTACCGTAGACTTTTCAGTTAATGAAATGTTATTACTTACTGTGTCAATTATAATGATTTTCCTTTAATTTCATGTTTTCATTTACTCATTTTTCTAACGTAGACACTGCTATGGCGAGGGTCTTTGTTTCTATTGCGGTGTGTTCTCTCCTGATTGGCTGGTGGTGGCATCAAGCAGGTGTAGTCTGGTGGGTGCCGTTAGCTTCACGTGCACCACCGATGCAACATCTGCGTTCAGGGGCCATGGTAACACTACAATAAGTTACACACACACACACACACACACACACACACACACACACACACACACACACTATTCCTATCCTTTTGTATTAGCTAGCATTGGTACTTACTAAGTCCCTTTGTTCTTATTTACATATTTATTTATTTATTTATTTATATACTTATTTATATGAATGTTCATTAAACTAACAGGTGCGCAGGGAACACATCATTCCCGCAACACAGGTGTTGCGGGCCAGGCCTCAGCCAAGCGGTAGGAGCCACGTCGACTTAGGAGGGGCGGTGATGGTGTAGACACGCTAAGGTGGCGGGTACTTACAGGTGAGCATCTTTATTACCCTCTCGTGGAACAGTGAAGGGGATGGCGCCGCGTGCTCCCTCAGCCATCGCAGGGTCGCGTCCTCACATCATGGACGCTTCAGGGAGGTGTGTGTATAAATAGTCTGAAATTACTTACCGGTATTAGTGACAGATGAAAGAATTGTAAAGTTGAAATAAAAATGTAAATAAAAATAATATATAACATTATATCAGAAGCCACAAATAGAAGCATTCAACCCATTCACAGCGATATGAAACAATTAACAACACTATAAGTAATGCATGAAATCTTTATTAGCAGTACAGTACAAGAAAGAAGGGGACTAAAAAGAATACAATTTGTAATTTCTAGCCAGTTTAATGATTGGAAATGGGTGTTGAATAAGTAAACATGTCTGAGAGTGGCTAATGATTAAGGAAAGAAGTACCAAATAGCAATGAAAGGGTTAATAAAGTTCTTGTAGGTACAGCACTCTTTCCGTAGCCTTTCCATCCCCTCAGCGTAACACGGCAGCCTGCACCACGCCATGTCTTTCTCCCAGCCGAGCACCTTCAGGCCCACTAGGATCTTTCAGTAATTCCCAAATACTAGCTAATAACGTTGACCAGTCTTGTTTTCTTTCCTTTTTATTTATTTGTTTTCTGTAAGCTGTTCTTGTACAGTACATTTGTTCCCCTCTCTTCTTTTCGATCACTTTTCCTCTCTTTGATATTTCTCATATCTTCCTATTTATTCCTTAACCTCTCCCTTTCCCCTCTCACTTCGCTCTCTCCCTCCTGTCACCTTTTGTTCCTATCTTATTTGAGAACAGTCAAGGAACAACGCTCGACTATTGCTAATAATAATAGTGATAGTAGTAGTAGTAGTAGTAGTAGTAGTAGTAGTAGTAGTAGTAGTAGAAGTAGTAGTAGTAGTAGTAGTAATAATAATAATAATAATAATAATAATAATAATAATAATAATAATAATAATAATAGATATCTTCCCTCGAACACATGATCTCATTTTAAATGCCTTCACGATGCAAACGTCTACTATACGCACATCAGCCCTCAACAAGTTCATACTTATATAATTCATGGTTATACCCAGTGGCGGAGTTGGCTTGCATGACAAGCTAGCCTTAAGCAAACCTCAACTTCGGTGCCCCCTACCCTCCCCCGCCTATGAAATCAACATATTTATTTCATTATTTATTAAGATAATCGAAATTACACCAGCAAACATTGTTACAGACTTCAGTGTACAGTAATGTAGCAGAGTAGTGGGAATGAAAGATAAATCAGTTTTAGTCATGCTCGATATATGCCGCCCACATGGTGATGCCGGCCTGAGCGAATGCCCATGTCGCCCATAGCAAAATCCTCCATTGATTATAACGAAAAAATAAATATAATATAAATCACTGTTTTACACGCAGCTGCTTTGCGCATGGGAAGAAAAAAAATGAGAGACTCGTTAGCAAAGTTCATACGAGTCTAATGAAGCAGTTTTCAGACCATGAGATTTTTATGAAGATTTTTTCCTTCGAAATCTCTCTCTCTCTCTCTCTCTCTCTCTCTCTCTCTCCAGACCAAGGACGAGGAAAGATGTTCAAGTGTGTGAATCAATGAAACTCTTGACTTTGTCTCAGGCTAGGAACTCGGGTCTGCCGGGGCAGTGTCGACGTGGCAGCCGTTGTGAGGGGACTCCTGGAAACTTCGGGAAAGCAGACAAGCGAAGATTGCCTGAGAGTAGAGATTGGCAAGCCGTGTGGAAGTGAGTACCAGTGACGGAGCCAGACGGACATTTGAGATAGGTGGGTGGCTGACGTTTGATGTGAATACAGGTGATTGGGCTCAGTGCTCCTGCATTCGGCTGCCTCCTGAACAAACTTCTCATTATAATACCGTTATTTTATTGTTTTGTAACTAGTAGACCTTTCCAGCGGGTTTTGTCATCGCCTTGATCAGGATCCTGACAACATGTCACATGCCAACAGCCTATCAGTCTTTACTGATTATGGGCAGGGTTAGTTAAGCCCAACTAATAATTTCTAGGGCAATGTCCAACTAGTTTCAAATAACGTCTCAGCAAAGCGTCGGATAAGGATGTAACTCTGGTTGTGTATGTTTGAGATCCTGACTTAATTGGTAAAATTATGTTTTGGTGTCAATTGTGAATGATGAAGGCACTTATGAAAGTAAATTCAGGGTAAACTAAGCTAAAATAGAGACACGTAGCGAGACTGGCTGTTGTCATGACATCCCGCCCCACCATTCAGGTAGTGACGTCTGTGTGACGTTTAACTATAACAAAGCAGTAATCACTGGCCCAACTGACAGTTCTGTCTTTACGTAAGCTGCTTCAGAGTCAGTCTCAGTGCTACTAGGGAAACTGGAGGGATGTACGAGTACAGTTCCTCCCAAAGGTGCAGCTCAGAAATGAGTAACAGCTGCTCAAGAATCTGTCTGTGCACATGGACAACAAAAGTTTTCCGGGATCTCACAATTTTTTTCAGCCTTGTTTCCTATCCTGCCCTCTACAAGCCTTCCAACTAGATTGCAACATGACCCTGTGTTCCCTTTTGTCTCTCAGCAAGGATGAGGCAACATGTCACTCACCCTTGGTGTCTCGGTAGACTATCACTACCAAAATCATATTACTAATTTTCCATCCTTTAGTTTCTGCCTTAGATCCTGAGCTATATGAAGTGCATGGCTATTCTACTCCATTATTTTTCATATTTATACCAGAACAGAGTATTTGTCTGAAATTTATAAGTATTTTCTCATAAGATTCCTCTGATCTCAAATCATGGTAACAAACTTCTCACTAATACCAATGTCATTCATAAGACCGTACCAAATGGTCAACTAATCTGCTCCAAATTCAGATTGCTGTGACTCTTGACTTGTTTGTTCCATTAATTACCACTCGTAACTGTAATGACAGTTAATAATTGTATTTCTCTTATAGTGTATTGCTTGCATACCATCCAAATTTTTATTAAAATATGCCTCAGCATTGATGGTTAAAACTTTAATTTACATTGCACTTTCCTATATTTTAGTGCAGTGTATCATTTTGTATGTTTCTTCCTCTCCAAGTGCTTTATCAGCCAAGTGACTGATGATGATTGTGATTAATCCATATTTCAGTAACTGATTCACAATAGCTTCATTTTCTCCTTTGCAGAAGACCAGAGTTCTTTTGAAGCCTTGGAATCCTCTGTAAGCATGTACATGTGACTATGGGATTTATCTGCCCTGTTATTCTACACATGGAAACCTCAGGAACATACATTTAGGTAAACAATGAGCATAAAAAAATATGGTTGAGTATTTCTTTTATTTAAGAAAGTATGATGACATATTTATTTACTTTTCCTTCATGATGGATCCAAAGCTTTCATTGCAGGAAGGCATGTGAAGCAATGCAGGAGCAGCAGCATTCCCATACTAAGTCCATACTTTGAAAAATGCTGAGCGTCACTGCTTGCCTCACACCAACACCGCATTCACTTTCATAGGTGGATCACTGAGAAGAGAGTCAACTCTGTCAAGTATGTGAGATTTTAAATTATATTATTGCATCTGTTTTTAATTAGTAAAATGCAATAGTCAACACCTTCAAGAAGGCCCTAAAAGTCCACATAATGACAAAAACCTATGACTCTCAACCTAAAACACTTGCATTCACATCTGTCTTGGTACATGCCCCCTTCTCTCTACCTTCCACTTGCCCTTCCTCCTCTACTAAACCTCCATCTTTTCCTCACTGAAACACAGATGTCTGAGGCAACTGAAAGTAGCCTCTTTTCTGTTCCCTCCTACTTTCTCTATCCTCATTTTCAGTCCAACGCTGGATGTTGCATCTGTGTGCAATGATTTAACCTGCTCTTGTGTCCACACTCTTGAATCTTCCGAGTTTTCCACCATCTGGCTACAACTACAGAGTCACTCTCAAACTAAATTTATTTGTGCTGTATATCTCTTACCTAACTCCTCTGACTAAGAAATTTTGACTACTTAACTTCCAAAGTGGAGCACATTCTGACTTCCCTTAATTACCACTCTTGGAGACTTCAGTGTTCACCACCAGCTTTGGCTTTCCTCTCCATTCACTGACCATCCTGGTGAACTAGCCTTTAACTTTGCTACCCTCCACGACCTAGAGTAACTGGTACAACACCCTACTCATATACCTGACCATCTTGGAGATGCACCCAACATTCTTGACCTTTTCCTAACCTCTAATCCTGTTTATGCTGTTACCCTGTCTTCTCTGTTGGGGTCCTTCAATCACAATCTCGTATCTGTATCTTGCCCTATCCCTCAAACCTCTCCTCAGGAGAGGTTGGAGGTGCCTCTGTGTGCTGAGTGCATAACAGTGTGTGGCATGGAGGTGCACATTCCTCACTCTTCCTCTCAACCTAAACCACGGTTTGGAAGGATTAGGTACAGCCTATTATTGTGGTGTACATGACAGAGGTGGCCCACAAAAGGTACTCAAACCTCCCATCACCTGAATTTCATGCGCTGTATATTTCTGCCCAGAATAATATCAGGTCTGTTCTCCAACTAGCCAAAAACTGTGCCTTCTGGCACCTAGCCAAAAACATCTAATAACTTTGCCTCTTCATTTTCCCCTCCTTTATTTCAACCTGATGGCACCACTGCCATCTCATCTATTTATAAAACTGATGAAGTCTTTGCTCAAACCTTTGCTAAAAATTCTACCTTGGATTTATTCCTCAATCCTCTGACTACTTCATGCTACCCATCAAGAATCCTTCACAGTGATGTTTTCCATGCCCTCACTGGCCTAAACCCTTGGAAGGTTTATGGACCTGATGAGGTCCTTCCTATTATTCTCCAAAACTGTGCCTCCATGCTTGCACCTTACCTAGCCAAACCCTTTCAACTATCAATATCTACCTTTCCTTCTTGCTGGAAGTTTGCCTACATTCAGCCTGCTCCGAAAAAGGGGTGATCTCTAATCCCTCAAACTACTGTCCTATTGCTTTATTTTCCTGCTTTAGTTTTTAAATCTATCCTCAACAGGGAGATTCTTAAACATCTTAACACTTCACAACCTTCTATCTGATCATCAGTACGGTTTCCATCAAGGCTGCTCTACTGGTGATATTCTGGCTTTCCTTACTGAGTCTTGATCATCCTCTTTTGGAGATTTTGGTGAAACTTTTGCTATTGCCTTAGATATATATATATCAAAGACTTAACAAGAGTCAGGCATAAAGCCCTGATTTCTAAACTACCCTCTACGGCTTTTATCCTTCTCTTTGTAACTTCATCTCAAGTTTCCTTCTAACTGTTCTATTGCTGCTGTGGTAGACAGTCATTGTTCTCCTAAATCTATTAACAGTGGTGTTCCTCACAGTTCTGTCCTGTCACCCACTCTTCCTATTATTCATCAGTGATCTTCTAAACCAATCTTCTCGTCCTATCCACTCTTACACTGGTGAAACCACCCTACACTCTTCCACATTTCATAGACATCCAATCCTTTAGGAAGTAAACAGTTCATGCAGGGAAGCCACAGAATGCCTGACTTGTGATCTCTCTAAAATTTATGATTGAGGCAGAGCAAACTTCATATTTATTGTTCAATGCATCAAAAACTCAATTCCTCCATCTATCAACTCAACATAACCTTGCAGACAACTATCCCTCTTCTTCAATGACACTCAACTGTCTCCCTTTTCTTCCTATGCTGAACATCCTCAGTCTGTCCTTTACTTATAACATCTAAACTCGAAACTTCACATCTCATCTCTAGCTAAAACCACTTCTAGGGGAGCTTCACTCATACTGCTTAGTGGCAGGCATTGCATTGTGGGTGCTGCCTTAATAGTGTGCCAGGAAATTTAGGTCAGAAGTAGAAGTTATGAAAGGAATCAAGGGATGACTACTAGGTGGTGATGAGCAGCAGCTATATGGAATGTCATTGCGTGTTAGAATGGATGGGACTATAAACAGAGGGTCCAAATACTCCCACACTATCACTTGCCATAAACACCTATGAAAGTAGTATGACTATTTCATTAATCATCCAGATTTCTCAAAAGTAGTTATGAAACTTTTACCTTTAACATTTTCTGGTCTTCTGTTTTCTTGACTACTGTGTTTAGAGTTCTTCTTCATCACTACTACTCTGTGATGACTTGGTAGTTATATAAAGGTGCCTGGAGCTGGCTGGAGGAGTAAGTTGTAATGTGTTTGTCTTCACCTGCAAGTTATGGAAAACTGTCATGTCAGCCAGAAAGAAACCTTATCACTTCAAATTTCAGTTATTGATACTATAAAATATGTATAGTCTTGAAATTAATAACTGTTAGCAATATGAAAATGTGTACAATTATGTATATATGAATGTGATATCTGGATTTTTAGCCTTCTTATATAATCCTCTAGGAGCACGGTATCTACATACATCTATAAGTATATAATACAAATGCCCCATGGCATACCCATCTCAAGTGCAGCAAATCAAGAATGGGATCTGGCATCATTGTGTGGGCATGTAGCTTTTTCAAGGAGTCCTGCAGCTTCTCCCAGCCTCTCATCTCACCCAGTACACAACGCACCTTCAGCACACACAAATGCTGGAGACTTTTAGGAGTTGCTGCAAATGTTAAAGGATTAGCAGCATGTGTCTGGTTTCTAGTTTATCTCTACACTTTTTCCAGTTTTGCAATTAGCAGGTTTAGGATTCCATATGGGAGAAGGAGTGACTGGAAGGCAGAAAAAAGGGAGTTCAAGAAAGGCCACCTCTGTTGATGCATTGTAGTCGCCACCATCATAACATCGAAAGATTGTTCAGCTTGTCATGATCTCCATCCTTCTATAATTTCCCTCTCCTTGCCTTTGCCCTTACCACTCTTCCTCCATACAAAAAAAAGTTAATCTTTTAACAGCATTAGAAATAATGTATGAAGTTTTTATAAACATCTACAAGAAAGGGATTAAAAAATGAGATTTTGCAATTTCTAGCCAGTATAATCGTTGGAAGTGGTTGTAGATCAATAAAAAGAGCTTTGAGAGGTTAGTGATCAATGAAAGATGTGCAAAATACCAGTGAAAGAGTTAAACTAAAAAAAAAGTTAAATGATGAGTGAATAAACTTTGACATACCAACGAGTGTCTCCAGCTCCTGCCAAGCTTGTGTGAGGTTTTCATCAGACACATTCCAGTCTGTGTTAAAAGTCTCAATGGTACCAATAGACAATTGTGGGATGAAGAGGTTAGCAGTGCGTATCCAGGACACCACCAGCCAAGGAAACATCTTGTAAGCCTTGTATAATCTGTGATGAGGGTAACTGTATTATTATAATACAAACTACATTTAGTTCAGCATCTTAAAATTATGCAGTATGTATAAATACACAATGTTTTCTCATTCCTCTCCTTTTCTACTAACATGCAATATTTCCAAGAGAGATGGCTCACCAAGTATATGGTACAGTAGCAAACTTGAAATACTCGATTATACAAATAGCAAGGAGGATAAATATGGACCCTACAAGATATAAAAAAGTATTTTCTTAATAAATAGTTGGATCAATATGACATTTGATACAGCTTGTTTTGATACTTAAAGGCTCACCAGGTTCATCAGTGAAGAGAGAGGAAAACCAGTGGTGGACACTGAAGTCTCCAAGAATTGAGATCTCCATGAAAGGGAAGAATCAGAGTGTGCCATACATTGGAAGTCAGAGAATGAAGAAAAGTTGCAATGAAAAATAAGGGATATGTAAAAGATAGTCTGCACAGAACAAGAAGTTCAAAAATCCTAAAATTTCTGAAAAACAAGCACAAAACAAAACGTGCCAGTGTAAGGAGAGTTTGCAAAGACTCACGGGACATCCTGGTAGTGGTGCAGGAGGCCATAAAGGATTCCAGGGGTGTATATACGATGAGCAGGAACTCCATGTTGTAGCAGCCGGAAAAAGCCCACCACATTGAAGAGTGAGGACACATTGAGGGCAGCAGGAAGCAAGTCCTTCTCCCTGGTAATGCATGCACTTCATCACTACCAACACCATCACCCCAAAAACCAACACTATTCTACTCCCAACTAATTGTTTGTTGAATACTTTGTTGTCTACATCACTTAAATAACTGAGATGGAGATAATTAGGTGATATACAAACAATGACCTAGCTTACAGTTCTTGGTGTGAAGATACTTGAATAATTTTAGTTTTGAATCCAAATTTGTTACCACCCCAATGTTCCTTTAGTCTTGCAATCCCTGTACAATCCTACACTGCCTGCACTTTGCAATTTTATACAGAACTTGAGATACAGAAAGTTAACACTGCAAGCTACTCCACTGCTAATTATGTACTTCTCACAAATTTTGTTGGAATCTTTACTACTATAACCTTAATTAAAACACACAAATGGCCATGAATCTCTTCACCAGATGATGGAATATTGAAAAAATAAAAAAAATAAAAAAATCATTATAAAATCTTAACAAACACCATAACACCATAAATCTAGCAATGTAGGTACTTTCACACTAGCTACTGAATTTCACATATACCATTCACAGTGTCCATCATGACTTGGTGGTTACATTATGTAATCAATAACTTCTTTTCTCAAAATATATAAACTTGAAACAGCACAAACAATACAGTATCCTCCAGTAAGTCTCATGTAATACTCAACACAAATTCTTTTACACTACATATTACCTATAATTTGATGCAGAAAATACAAGTTTATAACAGTAATAAACTTTTCAAGATTCTAACAATACTGACAATACAGCAACAACAACTTGAGTCATTACAGTCCACTCTCCTTGGAGAGAGAGAAAGTAAAAAGAAGGCCAAATAAAAGCCATCAGCAATACCTTGTTCTGTACATGATGTCAACCCCTCGGTCCAGCAGATATTGAAGGATCTCCTGACCCAGACCACCTGCTTCATAGGCCCCTGGGTAGCGGTTCTTGAGAGCTGCCACCAGGGGAGGGAGCACACCAGGCTTGAGAGCATTGATGCAGCTGCCTGTGTACATATTGAAGGAGCCAAATGAGGAAGGTGTGAATGAGTGAGAAGGCCAATGGTGATAATAATCAGATACATGTACTACTGAGAAAACTCTAACCTGGTATGAGGCTGAGCAACAAAAGTAAAAAAAACTGTGCATGTCATTCTTTTTTTTTTTTTTTTTTTTTTTTACCTGAAAATTATCAATTTTCTATGCTGTCAAAATAGTTTGTTTTCTTCACTTTTTTCATGAATTTCTCATACCAGAGTTTTCCCAATAGTAAATATGATGACACGTAGATGATAACTATATATGATGTGTTGATGAAATCATAACTAGATTCAAGTACATATTCCAGGAGACAAACAAGATCAATGTGAATGATTCAGGGTTATTAGCTTGGGGGGTGGGGGGTGAAGAAAACTGGCAGAGATGACTAAGAATGCCTTACTTCATAGAAGCGGTTTTAACTAGAGATGAGATGTGAAATTTCCAGTTTTAGATTATAAAGTAAATGATAGACTGAGGACATTCATTGTAGAAGAGGTCAACAGCCATGTGTCAATGAAGAGGAGATAGTTATATGCCTGATTGTGTTGAGCTGATTGATGGAGGAATTGAGTTTTGAGTCATTGAACAATACTAAGTTTGCTATGCCTTGATCAGAAATTTTACAGACATCAGAAGTCTGGCATTCTGTGGCTTCCCTGCATGAGCTGAAGGGTTGGATATCTATGAACTGACACCTATTGATGTCTTGGGTTGCACTGTTTGTTGGAGCCTATATCTTAAAACGGAGAAGCAATAATTTGAAACTATTGGAGCAGAGGTAGAACATGGTAGTCATGAATGTCCTTTGATAGTTTAAAGAAATGGATCTAAAAACATGATGAAAACTTAACCAGTTAATGTGTTCATACATAAACTTACTTAAGCATCAGAGTCTCATAAACAGCACTGCAACACACCTTTGTCAATCATGTACTTCGCTGCATCCACAACTCCTCGACTGAGAGATTGGAAGAGGAGAAATCCCAATGGAGTGTCGAGGGATGTGTTGATTTCTACAATAAGAGGCACCTGAAATGCAAAACAAGGTGACAAAACCTACACCATGAAGAAAAAGTGTCCAAACACTGTGGTGTGATTCACCAGAATGCATCATGTACCGGAATAACAATTAACATGGTCAACAGTAATATAAACACAAGAAAATGCAATACATTACACTATTTTAAAAGTTCAATTTCTAATTAAATAAGTACACTTCTTTTAATGATGACTATTTCATATGGTTTGAATAAACATGAATGCCAGCAAAAGACCACTTACCGCACACAAACTAATTCCTGTATTCAGTACCACCAGTTACCTTTATAAATATAGCCAGCATCTTCCTAAAATGTTCATACCAATTAAAGACCTCCATCAGGTCTCCTATCATTCCATGCCTTTCTTGCATTTGGAAATTCATTAAGTTTATAACCAAAATGGCATCTAGTCTACATTTCAAAACTATCAATCTGCATACTGTGGGGCACTCAACAAAGGAGTGTCAGAACAATAAGTCCTAGAGAGCAATCTGCTACAGAACAAGTGGCCAGAAAAACAAAGACATCCATCTACTCCAACAACCAAGAGGTGACTAGCTTGTCAAGACTCCCTCCTTCATTATTACTCACTCATAATGGTATCTGGAGCAGTAAGTCTATGGTGGGGATACACTTCACACTACTGTAGTTCACCAGCCTATTATCTATCAACCTTTAATGAAAAGTACTCAATCTGGTATCACTAACCGCACAACTCTCATCACAATCAATAATGGCACTGTCCATTTCTTGCAGGAACTCATCAGGATTAAGATCATCATCCATCAGGATGCGGAGGCCTTTGTACCTGTGGAGAGAAAATATACTCTTAAGGTGGTAGTAATGGTCTTATGGTGCCATCCCTCACACAGCAGTTAAACCCTACTTCTTGAGTGCTTTCCTTTCTTCTATATTGATCAATGCAAGAAATGGCCATTGCAGAAATCCCCACAGCACTCCCTGTCCATGTACAGCTATTCTTGCTGCTGTGACAAATTACTAATGAAGCTGCAGTTACTAACAAATGAATTGATCTTAATTACCAATCACTACTTGTCTAATAAAATCCCTATCTGGCATCTTTAACTTAGGAGATACTGAAAATTCTACAATGTGTGGATCACAATGCTTCAATACACATTTGGGAACCTGTTATTAAATCAATACAACAGTCTGGATGCAACATTCAGCTGTGTGCTATAAGATGAGATTTCCAGACACTTAAGGTTTACAATATCAGCAGCTACAGCAAAATCTTCATACAGGTCAGCACCATGTGATGTGGTGCTGTAAATCAATCAATGAACCAACCTTACCACAGGCACACTCATGATCACAAAAAGACTGGGAGCATTTGCAGAAAAAAAAAAAAAAAAAAAAAAAAAAACAGCAGCAGATGTCTCCTTACCTCTTCCACCGGATGGCCAAGTGGAAGACACTGTATCCTTGTCGTGGAATTCTAGATGGGTATGTGAGACTCAAGATCTTCTCAAGGACAGTCGTATTTTCTTCCTCCTCATCTCTAAATT
The DNA here is from genome assembly GCF_035594125.1 of Scylla paramamosain. Lineage (NCBI taxonomy): Eukaryota > Metazoa > Arthropoda > Malacostraca > Decapoda > Portunidae > Scylla > Scylla paramamosain. Next base: position 26,225,384 of record NC_087161.1, on the reverse strand, counting down.
CACTTCAAAAGTAAATAAACAAATAAATAAACAAGCAAACAAAAATTATGAGATTTTTTCCATAAAATTTCATAAAACCATAAGAAATTTCATTTTCAAAATATCTCACAAGCATGTCCATGGATTCTCTGATGTAAAAAAGGAGGAGAGGGGGAACCTTTCGTCTGCTGGACCACCCGAATACTGAATAGCAAAATGAAGCACCAGTATGTTATTGGACTTCATGACATAAACATCTGCTCCTTCATCCAGCAGCCGCTCCACTGCCCAGTCCCAGCACATCTGCACTGCCAGCATCAGGGGCGTTGTGCCATCATTCATCCTGCAGAGGCAGAATGATCCATCAAGGGCTTCAAGGATGTGCTTATATTCATGATCTTTCTGAAAGGTTCTAAATGAGCTTATATATCAGCCTTGTTCATCTACTGAAGGCTCTACATGCCATATGGACAGCAGATACAGCCATCATTTCCAGAGAGGTACATATACACAACATTGGACTGCAATCTTAATGAAGTCTACCATTACACAATTAAGGTTTTGAGCACATGATAGTCACTGGAAAATAACACACAATCTAACAAAATAAGCAATCCCCACCAAAACTATTAAGTCAAACTTAAAACTAAGAAACAATAGTCAACCACTTTTCTTGTTCACAATCTCTGAGACCTTGGGTTGTGCACCATGACCTACTGTGCATCGAAATCACAATCGTGGGAGAGGAAGAGGTCCAGCATGTCATTGTAGACAGCCTCACAGTTTTGGCTGTAGTTGAAGCAGAGGCAGTGAAGGGCTGTGAGTTCACTTGTGTCACGGCTGGTGTTGAGCATTCCACCCTTTTCCAAGAGAAGCTGCGCCACCTCCAGGGCTCCCTGAGGGTATCCAGGGATCTTAGATTTCCTGCTCTTGCATTTACATTTCATCCTTTATAATTAACAGATGTATTAAATTTAATGTATTCTCTCTGCCATAATTAACAGCTTCAGGAGGAAAATTATTTTGTCCGTTCTTTAAATTCATTCCAAACCGACTTAAAATCCCTTCATGCAATTCCTAAGGACAAATTTATCTCACTAATAAAGAGGCTTGTATGCAGAGAAACCACCCACCACAAGACCAGGACTCACTACTCACCACCTCTGCAGCAGCATGGAGAGCTGTTGTGTTTTTGTAGGCAATTATATTTGGGTCAGCACCACCATCAAGCAATGCCCTCACAATCTCCACACTATTGTTCTCTGTTGCTGTGGAAAAGAAAAGAGCACACAAACCATGAAACAAAGATTGATGTCATTTGTATTAAAAGATGCTAGAGCTACCACAGTCAAAAATATTTATTTTTTTATCAATGAAAACATTATTCAGATGCTCCCTCTCATAACTGGTAGCACAAACATGAAATCAACACTAGAAATTATTTTATAACATGGTTTCTCTTTCCTTCAAGTTGTGCATCTGTGCAATGATATGCAACCAGGTATTTTTGCAGATAAGTAATGAAGTTATACAAGCCTGAAAGTCAGTAGCCTTAAGAATGAATTGTGGCAAGGTTTAGATTAATGTTGAGCATCCCTTCTATATGAAAGCTATGCAAAAACAATACTCTGCTAGAAAAAGACAGCCACATGATTGTTGTGATCTATCTGTATTTGATGCACCTAATTCCCTGTAAGCTTGTTGTCACAACAGTTAAGCAAATCTCACATATCACCTTTACATGCACAAAGTCTTTGGTTCTTACAGTTACCTAATTTCTTTCACATCCTTGACAACTATCCCAAAGTAATATTAAAGTTATATTTGGCGCTGGTCAGAACTCATCTAGACTACGCTGTGCAGCTGTGGTCCTCACATTACAGGAAAGATATAGGTCTATTAGAATCAGTACAAAGGAGAATAACTAAAAGGATATGGGGGATGAGGAGTATTCCTTACAAGGCAAGATTGAAGCTGTTAAGTTTACATTTTTTTAGAAAGATGTAGGTTAAGAGGGGACCTGATAGAAGTCTTTAAGTGGTATAAGGGTTATAACAAGGGTGATGTAAGCAATATTCTTAGGATCAGCAACCAGGACAGAACAAGAAATAACAGGTTCAAGCTTGAAAAATTGAGGTTTAAGGAGATAGGAAGAAATTGGTTCTCAAATAGAGTGGTAGATGAATGGAACGGACTCAGTAATCATGCTGTTAATGCCAAGACATTAGGCAGCTTTAAGAGAAGATTAGACGGGTTTATGGATGGGGATGATAGGTGGAAATAGGTAGGTATATTTCATACAGGGACTGCCACGTATAGGCCTGGTGGCTTCTTGCAGCTTCCCTTATTTCTTATGTTCTTATGTACTTGCCTTGCTGTTTGACACATTTTAGTTGATTCTCATAGTGAAGACAGATGACTGGCAACATGGAAATTTAAGTTTCAAGAGAACATAAAACAGTGTGGGGGTGTGAATAACCCACTGACCTGCATGTAGTGGCACATTCCAACTGTCCCCTTTAGTCATGTTGGGATCAGCCCCAGCACTCAGCAGCATATCCACCACCTTCTTGTGGGACTCTGTCTTGCCAAGGCATGCCAAAAACAGAGGTGACACACCACAATGAGATAAACTTTCAACTTCAATATCATCTGTAAAAGAACAGAAGGCAACTTAAACTCTTATCTATGAGTGTGAAAAGTACACAGTGAGGAAATCAGTTACTTTATGGATCAAGGATTAAATATTTCCAAAGTAAACATATGCCTTGTCTGTCTATTCATAGAAAAACAGGAGGGAATAGGATTCCTAGCCCCTTCACTCCTCTTAGTCGCCTCTTATAGCATGCAGGGGATACAGTGGCAATATTCTTAAGCCACTGCCATGGGGTTTTAAGAGTGCAAAAGATGTGTACAAGTGTGCAATGCTTTGTCTGGACCATCCCATATAGGATTGCAAGCCTAGATATAGATATAGATAGATAGATAGATAGATAGTAAAACACAACTGATCTAGCATTGAATATTGTATGAGAATATGGTATGTGGAGGCAACATGCCATACTGGGTATGGCAAAATAAAGTATATATCTGTATGTATACATGTATTTCTTTCTTTCATCTTATTTATTACTACTTGATTTATTTATTTTATTTATTTTTATTTTTTTTCATGTTCATGTGTGTGTGTGTGTGTGTGTGTGTGTGTGTGTGTGTGTGTGTGTGTGTGTGTGTGTGTGTGTGTGTGTGTGTGTGTGTGTGTGTGTGTGTGTGTGTGTGTGTGTGTGTGTGTGTGTGTGCGTGTTGTGTGTGCGTTGAAAATTTAAATATCTATCAGATAAAAAAAAAATTCAAGTAAAAGGAGGGCTTAAATCAAACTAAGGAAAGATGTAAACTTGGAAATCTGTTAGACAGTTAGTTAGATTCTTTAGAGTCAAACATCAAAATATCTTTTACACAGAAGTGGATTCCTGCCTATGCTTTTCTTAGCTGCCTTTGTCCAAGTCCGGTAAACAACTACTTGTGCACACTATGCTAACAATAGTACCCAGCAATGTCCAAAAAGATTTTAAAAAATATATAAATAAATAAATAACTGGTCCCAAAAAAATAAGATTTGAAATACTTAAGAGGCTAGATGTCACTCTCCTGGCTTAGCGGGAAATATCAATCATACTGTTACCACTACATGAGTGAGGCAATGCTTTCCCAAAGTTCTAATTCTGCCTTAAAAAAGTGCCAGAGAAATAATAATGAAAACTAACTCCTTCTTCGTGTGAGGAATCAGTAACATCAAGCAAAGCAAAGTGGTGTATGTACCTGCAGTGAGCAGCTGGCGCACACCCTCCACGTAGCCCTCGGATGCTGCCACATGAAGAGGAGTCCACCCACGGTTGTCTCGTGAGTTGGTGGACTGTCCATTTTGCAGCAGCTCCTTTAAAATTTTAATTATGTGAAAAGAAAATTTAAGCTAACAAATTTTATAAATATGCTCTATATTATAAATGAACAAGCTAATACAAATAGTCATGCATTTTACATATTCTGCAAGTGTGCTAGGAGATGATGTCTTTCTAATTTCACTAATCAGCACTCAAGGAAAGGAAACAAGATACAAGACAGAAAAGAATGCCTTCATAGCAACATTAAATGCATCCCAGTTCACACAACTTCACATTCACAATTGGAAGCAACATTTGATCAGCACAAACAGAAAAAAATATCGAGACAAGAGAAGAAAGAATAAAGGAAAGAAATGTATGATCAATGTGTTTCCACAATTAGGATATATGTGCTGGTTACTGAAGTACACTGTAACCTGGTATACTGTATCATTTCTCAAAAAAAATAAATAAAAAAGGGGGCAGGAAAAAAGGGGACTGCAATGAAATGAATGCATATAATGAAGTGAAAGGGTGAAATTGACATGCAAGTGAGATAGAGAAGTTAACAAACATGCACTGGGTGAAAAATAAATTAAATAAATAAATTAAAAAAATGCATCTAAAAATTCAATTGTGTAACTCAACACACTGGGTGAATGATGCAGGAAGGGTTGTGAATCATGAGCCAGAGGAGTCTAGTGAACTATGATGATGCTGCTGCTACTATTACACTTGCAATACAAACTCAACATAAACAATTTTGTCATATATTATGTCAAAATTGTTTTTTTGTCAAGTTCATCCTACATCAAATAAATCAGATCTATTTTCAATATTTATTTAAATCAATTTTTTTTTTCTCACAGTAATGACAGTAACTCAATACACTAATGTGGTGACAGGTTAGAATACCAACCTGCAGCAGCTGGAGGTTTTCACTCTGCACTGCTTGGCTCACTGAGCTGAGGGAGTCTCCATAGAGGTCGTCAAAAATCATGATGTCAAAATACTGGGAACCTGCCACAATGGAGATGAATCTGTGTTATCCTCCTCATGCTTGTTTGAGGGATCTGGAGAATGGGGGACGTACCTACTATAAAGAATTACCGATACATTACTGGAAACAGTGACAGGTAATGAGGTAGCATGGACTATAGGTGTGATACTAACACTGGTTGTCCCGAAGGTTGAAAAGATACAATACGAGAGGATACGAGACGATACAACAAGAAGGGAGCAAAGGATGTGCAGAAACGCCGAGTTCCCCATGGACCAGTAGATCCACTGAATGCATTACAAGTGGTGTGTGCAAACAATGTACGAAAGTTAGAAAACGCGATTAAGCAAGACAAAAATGCACCAATAAGGCCTCAAGTGTGAAAAGCACATCGGTAAAAACAAGACCATTAACAATTTTCAGAAGATTAAAGACATATCTGCCTTCGTACTACACTTGGACTCACTATAATGAATTGAACGAGCTCATACCATCATAACAAAAGGAGAATGGATGATACAGTGGCAATTCCTGTAGCTAAGGGCCATCGGATGAAATCACAAGGTAAGGTAGGACCAGAACACAGCCTTACATGTATGGAATGTGAAGGCGAACGTCACCACCCCTCCCAGGCAGCTGCAGGTGTGTATAGCCCCGTGCTGCCGTAGTGTGCAGTGTTCCCCGGCTGGGCGTGACGTCAAGACTTGTCAAAGAGAGAATGGCAGTGAAACAGCCCTTATTACCACTCTCGTCTCACCACTCTCCCACACCCCGCGCCACAGCTGAGAGGTGCGCACAGCCCGGCCACGCAGCTCACCCAGCCTGGCGCCAACTTCAAATGCTCTGCCTGTCAATCAGCTCATACTTACAAAGCATTTTAAGAACCTCTCCTATCATCTCATTAAAGACAGATCAAACACACAAAAATGGGGGAAGCCCATTCAACTACCACACCCTGAAAAATGTGACAGAAAGATAGCACCTGAAGGAAGCTTAACCCTAACCGTAGCTTAGTAACAGCAAGGACTCCTCTGTATACAGAGACCTTGGTAACAGTAGATCCTTGAAGATGTCAGGAGAGAGAGAGAGAGAGAGAGAGAGAGAGAGAGAGAGAGAGAGAGAGAGAGCTAGGTTAAGGAAACGAGTTTCATATTATGTTTTGTTTAATATTTAATGTTATCCTCTTGTAAATATGAAACAAGATCTTCCTCTGATATTCTTCTATCATAGACAATAGCATACTACATAGAGCATAAAAGCTTAATACTGAGTTTTGTTTAATAATTACCCGTAAGCAATGATCTACAAAGTAAAAACAAGAAAATTATTTGTTGGTATTCCTTTGTAGCATAACTAAGCATAATGGAATATCAAGTGCCTTCTGAAATACATAAATCAATATGTGAATACATGTGTCAGTGCATTACTTGATAACAACACAGAAACAAACAAACAAACATATATGCATCTGCAAAGCATAGTATGCACCGTAAGGAATATAGTTTCACGACCACAATAAATAAACAAATACCTCTAATAATAATAATAACAACAACAACAACAACAACAATTTTAATGATTTCCTTTCCCAGCTTCTTGTTTATAATATTCTTCTTCAGTTTCCTCGTATTCCTCTTCTTCACTTTCACTTGACCTCTTCCGCTTTGCACTTGGTCTGGGTCCTCCCTCTTCACGTGATCCAACTCCTTCGTTGTGCATGATGGCGTAGAGCTTCAGTCTAGCCGCCAGCCGCCTCTTTGTGGTGGTGGCAGACACTTCGCGGGGCTTTCTTGTCTTGGTTTTCCTTAACGGGGACTTCACAACATGGCGGCGCTTAGATGGTGGCTCTTTCCTGCGGTGGGGCGTGGTCACTCTATACATCTCTTCTCTCTCCTTCCTCTCTATTGCCTCCAGAAGCGAGGATTCAGCACTTTGCTTTGGAACACGTTCAGCATTAAATGGGATTGCATCATGTCATAATTATCATCTTTTAGCAAGCAGGAATCGTGTGGTAGAGTTAGCCTCGGTTAAGTAACGGAAATAATAACATCAATAACATCAACAACAACAGTAACAGTGACGACGACGACAACGACGGTGAGAAAGAAAAAAAAAAGACGAGAACAACAGCAATGACGATGATGATAAGGACGAAAACATAAATGAGAAGAATTAAGAATAGAATAGAAAACGCAACAGGGTAAGAATCAGGAAACAAATGACACTCACGTCGCTGCATTGCACGACGAGGGAGACGTTGGAGTCACAGGAGTCTGCAGCCGCCTCGCTCTCAGAAGAGTAGATGCCCATGGTTTTCCTCGCCTCTTCGTTGCGTCTCACATCCCCGGTAGCTGTAGGAAGGGACACGTACTACACTACCCTATACGTTACTATCCCAGCTTTTCCCAGCGCCTCTCAGTCTATCCCAGCCTCTCCCAGCCACTCTCAGTCTATCCCAGCTGCTCCCATGCCATCAGAATAACCTCTCTCAGTCTATCCCAGGCTCTCCTATTTTATCAGAGCCTCTCCCATTCTATCAGAACCTTTCTCAGTTTGTTTCTGCATCTCTTAATCTATCCCTGCCTCTCCCAGTCTATCACTGCCTCTTTCAGCCTATTCCTGCCTCTCCTAGTCTATCCCATACTCTCTCAGTTGCTATCTAGTCACAATACACATTAAACTAGCAATGCAAAAAGTACTCTCTCTCTCTCTCTCTCTCTCTTACCGTATTTAGCCAGCCCCTCCAGCTCAGCCGCCGCCCTCAGGGGCTTGACGAAGGTGTTAGGATTGCCTGCCGCGTCGTGGAAGCTGTCCTCTGTCCGGGATGGGAGGGAGGCACCCATGAGTGTTAACGAGATATCACACAAAAAAGTAAGAACCTTTCAACTTTCTCCCTTTCATTAAATTTTCCAAAACGATTTTTACTGAACAGGAATCATACTACTACTCATAATAATGGATTCTATGGCATAATATTGAATTATAAACGGATTTGCAGGGCACTGAAAAATTAACAAATAAAAGTATCGCCTACCTCCTTGTGTGGAAGTACGTAAAGTAGAAATGGAGGAACAATCAGTCATGATGGCGTGGGTACGGAGGACAGCAGCCCGAAAGCGAGGGGCGAGAGGAGAGAAGTAGGAACACGAGCGGTGAAGGAGGATTAAAGGAGAATAATAGAAAGGTGGGAGGGTGAAGGAAGGTAGCAGGAACGCGAGTGGTGGAGAGTAGCAGGAACGACTAGGGAATAAAGGAGAACAAGAACGCGAAATATGAAGGACAGTAGCAGCAACACGAGGAGCGCCCATGTGCGATCTGAGGAGAGGCGCGACGAAATGAAGGACAGAAAGATCACTACTGCAATACCTGGAATAAAAAAATAACAATATATGAAATATTAGCAATAACCTAACGACAATAAGATGATAATATCTATAAACAAATACAAAGGAGGGCTTATTGTAGAAGTGATTGAAGATGTAACATTTGTACAAATGAAGTTTTGTAAGTGTAATTAGCGATAGAAAAATGCAACCTTATAAATATATATATATATATATATATATATATATATATATATATATATATATATATATATATATATATATATATATATATATATATATATATATATATATATATATATATATATATATATATATATATATATATATATATCCTTCAGAGCCGAGAGCGCTTCAAAACAAGAGCACGTTGTTTTGGGAATCAGCTGATCATGTTGAGAGGATCAGCTGTTCCTGTTCGTGGCTCGTGAGGCGTGCGGGATTTTGGAGGAAAAAACTCATTCTTGCTCTCCTCTTTAATATTAATGATATGGTGAGTTGAGTGTCGATTGTTGATTTTATTTCAGTTGAGCGGTTGTATGTTTTTAATGCAAATTTGGTATTGAAAAGAACATACTAAGAGATGGAAGAGAAAAGAATAAAGCCGAAAGTAATGCATCTGAATTAAGAACATATGTGAAGCTGCAAAAACCCCGAATGCATACACATGGCAGATCTTGTATGATGCATGGACATCCTCCTCACCCAATCGTTCTGTGTATGTGTGTGTAATATTTTATTCAGACTGCGTAGAATTCACACTCATGACCAGCTTTATATAGTGACCGGTAAATTTTACCAATAGTGCTCCCTTATGCAGAACAAGCAAGCTTAGGACCTGGTGGGAAAAGCGGGGTTTTAGGGTGGCGGAGGCCAAAATAGACCAAATTTGAGACCACAGAAGTCTAAGGAGAACAACATAGCCTTTGCAGATCCCTAAAAATAGTCAACAATCAGAGAATATCCACCCCGCATACCCCTTGCTACGATATCCTAACATTTTGAAGTCACGTATCTTGCTAATTAGGGGTCTTCCTCCCCCCCCCCATATTCCTGCTATGTTATTCAAAACTGGTAAAATTGCAGTTTAACATAATATATCCTGTTTTGTTCTTCTCCTTCCCTGTCCCCAACAAGCTTGGGGACCTTGTAGGAAAAAAAGGGGTTTAAGGTAGGGGAAGCCAAATTTGGACATTGGTGAAAAAAAGTCTAAGGATGAGACATCATATTTTGAAAATGAGAAATTTCTAGCCTAATCTAATCTTATTTAATTAACCGGAGTCCTTTGCCCCCTTGTGGACCACTCTTAAGGACATTAACCTAACCTAATCCTCAAAACATGCAATATTTACTTTCCAGAGTAAAAAACAAAACAAAAAAAAAAAGTCTTCCTTGTACAGGTGAATGTTGTGGTGGAAGGCGATGGTGGCAATGATGGCAGAGAGGGCGGTGGGTGCCATGCTGCACCGCATGGCTGGCAGGGCCCTGCTGAAGCTGTGCTTCCTCGTGAGGTACAAGCTCGGCCACAGTCTTCCTGCAACCATAGATGACATTGAGGTGAGGGATGACTGAATTTACTTTTTTTTTTTTTCTTGTCTGTAAATATCAGTTTAAAAATCTCATATTTAACATTTGTAATGAAGGATTTGCTCTTGATAATTGTAAAAAGTATCTGTTATAGAAATGGGAGTGGCTGATTAACTGGTAACTACTTGTCTTTTTAAACTTTTAATATTATTTGTTGCAAACTTTGTACAAGTTCGCACATCAGCATCATGGAAAGAGTGAAGGAAAGATAGGCCTGTCACCCACTGCTTATATTTCATGGCAGAGTAAATTATTTTCATCCATTTTATTCATATTTTTAATTAATTTATTTTTCTTTATTTTGTTAAGGCTCATGTGTGTATCCCTGGCACCTGTCAAGTTAAAATAAACATATTTTCTTAAGATTTATGCCTTACACAGAAACAATAATTCTACCATATATCTTCTTCATGTCTAGTTTTGCATCAGTCTCAGATTCAAAGGAGTGCACACACCTTCAAATACTACGCTGACACCTAAGATGCCTTGCAAAACAGATTTGTGTCCTGTTTCTCCTAGTAAATTAGACTGTGCTCTTCTCCCTAGATCCTCCACCACAGTCCACACTACATTGTGCTCAACAAGCGTTATGACCTTCTCATAAACAGCAATGACCCCGATGAGGTGAGTCCTCCATAAAATCTCATAATGCCATGAAATGGATTTTTATAATAAGTTTCACATCTGTCCTTTGTAGCATAGCTTGATAATGTATTTTTATTTTTATATGTATATTTTCAGTTGTAATTTTATCCTTGGAACTGTACCTAATGTCCTTTTATTTCATAGTAAGTTTCACATCTGTCCTTTGCAGCTTATCATTTTATCAATGGAACTGTACCTGTGTCCTTTTGGTATCTGCAGCTGACAGTCCAGGCCCAGCTGAGGCATCTCTTCCCCCACCTGGCTGACAAGCAACTGGGACACGAGTTCAGGTTCTCTCATCGCCTGGATTTTGCCACCAGTGGCCTCCTGTGTATCTCTCTCAGCAAGCCTGCTGCTAAGGCCGTCACTAAGTGCTTCACCAAGGGAGAGGTGGATAAGTATTACCTGGCACTGGTTCGTGGTCACCTGTCCCAGGAGATGTTGGATATTTCTTTGCCTATAGGTGAGAAAGGATAGAGATTATCATACTCTTTGACATTTGTGTATGCATGTAGGTATGTTAAGTGGATATATATATATATATATATATATATATATATATATATATATATATATATATATATATATATATATATATATATATATATATATATATATATATATATGTATATATCACCATATAGTGGTGATTGATACATGTATAGAAAGAAGTTTTGAGTGTTTTGTAGAAGTGAGGGTGTATAGTATACAGCTGTAGTATATATTTTATATATTTCATGATCTTTGCCTTTATCATATTTCCACTATACATCCCATGTTTATTCCCATCCATGTTTGCCCAGGAGATGACATGCGACCAGAATGGCACAAAATCAAGATGGCCACAGCCCAGAATCCTTATGTGGGGCCTTGCAAGGTGGCCCACACTCGCCTCCTGGTGCTCCAGCGTGGCCTCTATGGTGGTGAGTGTCTGCCACTGTCTTCCAACCTTTATTTTTGTTCATTTCATATACTTATGTATTCTGTCTTTATTTTTTTATAACCACAGTATTCATTTAATACATAGGTGTACATTATTATATATTACCCACTACATAGTGTACCATTCCTTAGTTTTTGACTAATTTTCTTTCTTTCCACACACTCTCATAATATAACCATGGTGTCCTCTAGCTCACATTTTTTTTTTTTTTCTACTTGGTGGCATGGTTTAGTCATTCACATTGATTCCTCTCACTCCTCCACTATCTAGATTATCCAGCCACCAAAGTTCTGCTCAAGCCTTCCACAGGGCGGCGCCACCAGCTGCGGCTCCATCTATCTCACCTGGGACACACCATTGTTGGGGATTTTTCATACTCCAACCGACGGGACATGTGGCCTTACCGCATGTTCCTCCATGCCCACCGCTTGGTGCTGCCCTCACCCCTCGACTACATAGATGTACAGACCAAAGATCCCTTCACTCCAGAGGACCCAAGGAACAAATGGTTCCCTGTTGAAACCCTCAATACCCTGACTGAGGAGACCTACCAAAGGCTAAATGATGCAAGACATCATCACTGTCATGGGAAGAACTTATAGCATATTTGAATTAGTGTATTATTATTTATTGATTCAATTACTAGAAGATCTCTTGTCAGTAGCAGTAGCTGTTAGTTTACCATTACATCTCATTTACTGATTCTGTCATGTGTGTGTTATGTTAGTATTCCTAGACTGAGATGATCACAAAGGCTGGATGTTGTCCTAACCTTGAACAGAATTATCTTATTTCATTCATCCAAACATTGCATCCTTCTATATTTGTAGTATATTATTTTCCTCAGAATGTCTTTGTTAAAAAAATGTACAAATAGTCTTACATGTTTAATGCTGATACATGTAAGCAGATAATTGTACAAAGATACTTACAAAAGTTATTTACAAAATAAAGCTTCTCCAATGTTATAGCATAAAGATGTATATGTAACCCATGTCAGTTCATATTTTGGCCACCCTTCTTTATTTTGCAGCCACTCTGTTGAGGAAAATTTTGCCTTCCTAAAGGCACCTCTAAAGTATTGTGTTCACTCATTCACTCACCCTGTCAGTCAGTTCACCACCATCCTGCTTTTCCACATTAAGCCAAAACTGAGCAGTATGGACACTGTCAGGTGGTCCCAATCCTGCTCTGGTGGTTGCTGGGGGGCAGGAGACACACTGTTGTCTCCTTCAACCTAAGATGCTAGGCCCAAGACAGGGAGCACTCTTGTTTTTCAGTTGATTGCAAACAATTTTTATGGATGGGTGGATGAATGGATGGAAAGATGGATGGGTGAGTGGATGGATGGATAGTGGATAAATGGATGTTTCTAAAACATTTCCAAATATTTTTCCAAAATATTTCTCAAATGTTTGAAAACTGTTCGCAAGCATTGTTTCGAACAACGTTTCCTGATGTGGACAGACTTCACACCCCATACTCCTCTCTGGCTTTTCTCTAATTACTCTATTTATTTACTTATTTTTCCCCAGAAAAAAAATACAATAAATAATTCACCATTGTCTCATTACAGAGAGAGAGAGAGAGAGAGAGAGAGCGCAGGCCAGACTAAAGAAAAGCTGAACCAGATATCAAAGTACACATGTATAGTGTATGTTCACATGTCAATTATGTTTGCAATGTTAAATTTTTCCTATAAACAGTAGTCTCAACATCAGTCTTAAAACCATAATTTGAACTACTGTCTCATTTGATAGTGCACCTCTGTTGTGACAGCCCACAGCTTACTAAACAAGGGAACATGTTGTGACAGCCCACAACTTACTAAACAGGGGAACAAAGTGGGAAAAATAAAAATAAATCAACAAAATTTTATATTTACTGAAAAATAAAGGAAAAGAGGAAATTATGACAAACAATCATAGGTGCAAAGGGCACTCAGGTGTAGTAAAAAAAAATAAATAAATGAAAAAAAGCAATAAAGCCCATTCTTTATTTTGCAGAGAAATGGGCAAAAACAATGCTTATTTAGTTATCTGGCTATCAGTTCTGGGCTTTCAACAAGAATGTCTTCAATTATCTGGCTAGCAATTTTTTACTGTCATGGTTATTTTAAGACTATGATACATAACTAAAAAAAATAATGATGTATAAGCAAAAATTATTGCACAAGCTTTTATTTTTGCCTTTCCTTGTTTAGTTATCCTACTACATTCCCCAAAGTAGTGATTCCACCCTTCCTTTCACCATCCCAAGGCACCCGACCCACACTAGCTCTATCCTACTCCTTGTGCATGGTTTTTCCTTGTCAATTTTCATTCTTTCTCTTCACAATTTGTGCAACTTACCTCATAATTACAATATACAAACCTGTGGCTCAACTTATGCAGATCTGGACTTTTCACTATAACAAACATGTTCTAAATGTGCAAGTTTCTAATCACTAAGAACATGTCAACAATGAAAGAGTTTGCTACAGATATGCATACTCACAGTTTTACCACACATTCTTTCCTCACGATGCTTTATCAATGATGCTATAGGTACACATCATTTCAACATACTTTTCCCATTCTTCTGACATCTTCAAAAAGAAGTCTTCCTATGTAAAAATTATTATTATCCAAAAAGACCATTCAGAAACATACAATATACTGAATAATAAATCCATAAAAATAAGATAAATAAATATATGAATCTATTACAAATGTAAAAATCATCAATGCTCAGTAATTTCCATTTTTCTTATACTTTATTTTCAGTGTGCAGGTAATCCTGGTTCTGAAAACATGACATCACCTCTGCACACACAAGCAGCAAGGTTCTGCCCACAGGACAAAATCACACTTACACATAGAACAACCAAATAGAAAAATACAAAATGAAGTCAGTAGTGCCGCAAACTTACAGTTGTTATTCAGAGAAGTAGCCTGAAAAATGAAAGGCAACTGATGAATCTGTGTTTGGAATTTATATAAAAAAAAAAAAAAATAATAATATATATATATATATATATATATATATATATATATATATATATATATATATATATATATATATATATATATATATATATATATATATATATATATATATATATATATATATATTGAAACACTGGATAGGTTTTTCCTTGTACATGTAAAATATTTTTAATTCAGCTTTCCTGAATCATAATGTCTGATTTTGCATACTGTAATTATGTATTATCATGCTGGATAATTTTTCTACTGATACATTCAAGACTTACACAAGTATTACAGTTTCACTAGTAACATGCAAACTCAGAGCCTGGCTTAAGTCATGAGACTGAAAGATCATATTCACCAACAATGGCAAGTAATGAGGGAATGAAAAGACAAGACTATTTCTTACCATGGGCTTTAAACATGGCACTCAGTGGTGCATTATCCTTGAGAGTGTATGGAAGTGTTACTTTCTGGTAGTGGTCTGAACAGGTCTCAATGTTGCTGATGACAGAGGAAAGCAAGTGAGCTTTCCCTGCCCAGGTCCCTGAGAATTAAAATATGTAAGAAATATATCCACACAAAAAAAAATATACATTCATATCTAGACTCTGCAATCTATTCCAGCACTCAGCTTTATATGCTGTTATTTTTTTCAAGTCTGGATTACATGTAAAAATATTATATACAATAATCATGGTAATAACAACAACAAGACTGTACATTTGTTGTAATGTGAGGAATTTTCCAAGATTTTCATCAACATCATGATATGTTCAGTTGTCTTCCCTGCATTATGGATTACGGTAACTTATTGAGGGACAAAAGGATGCAAATAATCTCCAAAGAAAGTGAAAAGGATGCAAATAACCTTCAAAGAAAGAAAGCAATGGGAATGAGAGTCCAATGAAGACAATGTGGAGTTTTTAAGATGCACTGTCCTCTGAGAGCATAGGCAGAAGTCTCTCACCTGGAGCCTCAAAGGAGAGGGCAGAGAAGTGGACGTGCAGATGGTAGAAGGACGGCTGGTAATGGAGGTACACTCTCAGTTTTGTGAGCAGGAATACCGTACTTCTCTTTGATGGCTGCCTGCAGAAAGAGAGAGAATATATACTTATGTAATCTATCTATTTATCTATCTATCTATCTATCTATATATATATATATATATATATATATATATATATAGAGAGAGAGAGAGAGAGAGAGAGAGAGAGAGAGAGAGAGAGAGAGAGAGAGAGAGAGAGAGAGAGAGAGAGAGAGAGAGAGAGAGAGAGAGAGAGAGAGAGAGAGAGAGAGAGAGAGAGAGAGAGAGAGAGAGAGAGAGAGAGAGAGAGAGAGAGAGAGAGAGAGAGAGAGAGAGAGAGAGATACATATAAAACTTCTTTCTTCATTTATAGCACTTAAGAAAATTATGAGGTGAACTGTTGAACTGGCAATTTATGTATACTGAGCTCTACAGTGATCTAGTATCTTATGAACTATAATTGAAAGGTCTTTCACATACACTACAACAATACACTGCAATGGTTCTTTTGTGCTACTCTTATTATTATTTTCTTTATTTATTTTTATGCAAAAGGGGTACTGGCCAAGGGAGGGCAACAAAAAGAGTAGAGAGACAGAGACAGAGAGAGAGGAGAGAGAGAGAGAGAGAGAGAGAGAGAGAGAGAGAGAGAGAGAGAGAGAGAGAGAGAGAGAGAGAGAGAGAGAGAGAGAGAGAGAGAGAGAGAGAGAGAGAGAGAGAGAGAGAGAGAGATATGGGGTGTCCACTGAGGTACCAATCCCTAAGGAGAGGTCAAAAAGCATCATCCAAATTGGAGGATAAATATCTTGAATCATTCTTCTTGAAAGAGTTCAAGTCATAGGGAGAAGGCAATATAAAAGCAGGCAGGGAGTTTCACGGTTTACCTGAAAAAGGGATGAATGATTGAAAATACTGGTTAACTCTTGCATTAGAGAGGTAGCAGAATAAGGGTAAGAGAAAGCATAAGTTTTGTGCAGTGAGTTCACTAAGGTGTACTAAAAGCCACTTGAAGGTACCCTACAAGCAATGTACACCGGTCCTGTGAGGCGAGCCAGACCTGTCCACACACTTACTGAGCCTTTCTCCAGCAAGTTCTTGAGCAGGGGCAGGTGTGAGGCATCCAGCTCCCTGAGGCAGGTGATGTCTCTACGTCGCACGATGGCCTGCAGGTAGAGGTCCTCCATCTGCTCCCCAGTCCATTTGAGGTCCGGCAGGAGGATGAAGCCCGTGTCAGGATCAGGATCCTCAAACACAATGCGGTCCACCTCCTTCTTGTGGTCCAGGATGTTGTAGATCCACTGTAATTGAGTGTTGCTTTTTTCCTCTGCTCTTTGGTGATCTGGGAGGATGTGTGAGTTTTGCATTTGTCTGTTATCCTCATTCATTTGTGGTTGTGGTGACACCATGCTGTTAGTTTTACTGTTTTCTTCTGTTTCATGTTGGTGGTTGTGTGTGCAGCATTTGTGGATGTCTAGTGTTCTTTCTAATGATACCAACACTTTCATCATCATGTGTTTAATTTTCCTCTTCCTCTTTCTCTTTCTCCCATGTGGTACCTTCTTGTGAAAATATTTAGTGGTTCATACTTAACCTTTATTCCCAAACAATGACATGTTAGAGATAAATGTAGTTAATTCAACACACACACACACACACACACACACACACACACACACACACACACACACACACACACACACACACACACACACACACACACTAAACAACAACCTTCTGGAAATAAATATACACAACATTAGTTACCTATATTCTACACAACTTATCTTACTTGAGGCAAGGTTTCACTTTCATCAAATCTTGTTAAAAAAAGGTAATCATAGGTTTTTTGTTTATGAGTTTGTAAAAAAAAAAAATAATAAATAAATAAAAAAAATAAAATAAATAAAAAATCTGAACATAAACAAGAATTTATGTATCATGAAACCTGCCAATTTGTCACTCAGAGCTACACAGAATGGATAGAATGTACATTTTAGAGAATCTGATAAGCATGAAACACTGTGCACCAATATGATGAAAATTCTGGAACACCCTTACAGCAGCTGAAACGGAGCACTTCTCACTACCAAAGCCACGCACCTCCTTGCCGAGGGATGACGTTTCAATGAAGCGCTTGGTGACTTCCCGGTTACAGCTGAGGCGTCTCCTGGATGAACGATGATGGCTGCTTCTCATAGCGCAGGATGGTGTTTCTCCTCGGCAGGGTAGATAATAGTGGCTTTCATCTCTGTTGGGGGAGCAGAAGGCTGTGATCACAAACATGATTAGTGAAGCTTTACATCACAAATTGGTCTGACCTACCTATGTCCACCTTTCATCCCCATCCATAAATTTGAGTAATCTTTTAAAGCTCTTTAATGACTTAGCAGTGACAACCTGATTAATGAGCCCATTGTTGTTGGGGCAGCAGAAAGCTCTTACTGTATCCAATCCTGTTTCATGCCACACCATCCCACAATTGTCCCATCAACACTATCTCATCAGAATCATCTTACCACACAACCACACAATATTCCTTTCTGTGCCAACCTATACTATCCTTTCTACCTCATCTTGTCAATCATTCTACTCCACAAGCACACATTTGGCCAACCCCCAGTGTCCTCAGCCATGTGCCTCACCATTAAGATCAGGGGGCACCAGGGCTGTCTTGTTGTAGTAGATGTCATTCTGGAAGAGTGTCTTGAGTGTTGTGCCACTGCTGAGAATATCTCCAAGCTTCTGTGCGTTGAAATGGCAGCTTCTGTATCACCGATAAGAGGAAAGTAGGAAGAAAAGGGACATATGAAGACTTTTTCTTCTCTTTCACAGCCCTCTCTGGAGAAATAAGAGTGAGAGCTGTGAAAGGTAGGCATGTTATAGCATCACCTGCAAGAATCATAAAAAAGGAGAAATGCGTCTATGGACATGAAGAGAAGTTTAAGGAAAAGTATTCTTCTGCCAACACTAATGTAAAGATCAAAGACACACAGAATAAGGCACTGCAATCAAGAGTGTTCTATAGAAATCAATGATCTCAGAGGAGATATGTAGTGAGAGCAATAAGAGTGTGTCTGAGAGATCTGATACGAGTGCCTTTAAAAATTATGTAAATTGTAGTGATGGGATAAGTGAAAAGTAATTTACTGAAATGGCATGGTCATACTGAGAGCATGAAGAGGGAGGAGCTTGTAAAGAAAGCTTATGTGGGTGAAATTAAAGGTTCAATAAGACAAAAAGGCCACTGGAGGGTGGAAAGGTAGGGCCAAAGGAGTACATGTGTGACAGACATATTAAAAGAAGACAAGCACCTGAAAAAGAGAGAAGGAAATGTTTGGAAAGGAAGAGGTAGAGGCTCTTTTGCAATGGCTAACCCCTCTAGAGGTGCTTCCAGAGGGATGGAGGAATTGACAAGACAGACAGATTTTCTTAAGGAATGGTGGAACATTTTAATGCAACTGTGATATTAAAGTATACATGCTATATATTTAACTTTAACTTTGATAATAAAGAACACAAGAATATAAATGTTCTAATAAGGCAAGACACCAAAATAGCAAGGGAACTTTGCTGTAATGCATACACATTACTGGCTGTCATTAACATTTCATTCTCTGGGAACCCATCATTGAATGGCCCCTTTCTGGTGTAGGCATCCTTAAGAGGAAAAATGGAAAAGAAAGAGAGGAATGACAATGAACACAATAACTACATTAACAAAATAAAATAAGGATCAATATTTTTTTTTCAGATCTGAAGAAAACAGCCAGTCAGATGGACAGATCTAAGAGAGAGAGAGAGAGAGAGAGAGAGAGAGAGAGAGAGAGAGAGAGAGAGAGAGAGAGAGAGAGAGAGAGAGAGAGAGAGAGAGAGAGAGAGAGAGAGAGAGAGAGAGAGAGAGAGAGAGAGAGAGAGAGAGAGAGAGAGAGAGAGAGAGAGAGAGAGAGAGAGGTGGTGGGGGGGGGGGTAACCAGACCTGCAGCTGAGCCACGGCAACACCTTCTTTGCCTTTGATCTGACACTCCACCACCACCGACTTGTGCTCCTCATCATTGTTGAGGATCCGCACCACCTCAAAGTCCTTGAAGCTGGTGAGGAAGTGTGGGTCACGGTCCCCAACACAGCCCTGGTCGGTGGTGCTGTCCACTGCATCGCTGCAGTCATCTGTGCGCTGCTTCTTAGTGGGTGGAGAGCAGGCACCCTTGGCTGTAGCCTCTGCCATCACTCTGCTGCAGAGGAGGAAGTGGAATTGGAAAAGAGTAGGAGGAAAATTTTTACTGATAATGCACATGGACAACTAAACTTATTTGCTTACTGATGGAAAAGATTAAATAAATTAAAAGAAATATAAATGCAATATTACTTCAGAAAACTTAAAAAAATATATAATCCATTGTAATGAAGAGATTATTAATGATTATCTATCCAAGTTAATGATGGCATGAGATTGGAGCACTGATGAGGTAAATATATGACGCTGTTCTCTGAAAATATCTAAAGAAAATGGACTTTAGGCACTTCAGATTGAGTGCATGGTAGTGCTAGAAGTACTGCTATGATCCGGTTGCCAGGAATGAAAGCAAAAGAATGACTGAAAAGAGTAAAGTAAATGTTACCCTTCATAACCAGATACGTTACAAGCTACTGGGGATCAATGATGGCACGGGATAAGGTCCTGAGAAGACAAAAGTACTACATAACAATACAAAACTTATGGCCTGCCACCAATAAATTACTACTGATGATGATGATGATGCCATTTTATTTATTTATTTTTTTCTTTCTTTTCACTAGTTTAACTGTTACTGTACCGTCCCCTTCCTTTCCTGTCAACATCTGATCCCACACATATGCCCTCAAACTACACAGATGCTGCTGTGGGAGACACAGCAGTCACTCGCTAACTACTACCACAAACACATACTTTTATTTCCTATCTCAACGACCTGCAAGTAACCCGGATTTGAAAAAACTTCCCTGATTTCATCGCATACATTATATTTCTCCACTTTTCAAGATATAGCAAGAATCTGCATGCGTAAATTCACAAATACGTCAGGTACACGAGTCAAAACAACCCAAACTTACGGTAAAAAAGATAAAAAGGCAGTAGCCGGGCTTCAAAAGTGGCAAGCGAGCACAAGGTAAACAAACAATCCCGGTGTCTGGCTGGCTGGCGGCGTTCAGTTCATCAAGGGTCATTTTTCAACATTTTTCATCTGATTACTTCATTTCATTCATCTAGGTGTGTAGTACTTGTGGCATAGTTATTCATAGTTTTATTCACAAACCCTAAACAAAGTTAAATAATCTTGACATACTATCCCGGTTATTTCGCATGTAGAACATACGAAAATATTGAACCTGCGAAATTATTGAGCTTGGGAAATATTATTATTATTATTATTATTATTATTATTATTATTATTATTATTATTATTAATGTGTCTGTTTAGACTATTGCGGTCTTATGGGGGAATTTGACATCAGTATTTTCTTGGTATCTAATGTTTTCCCGTTCACTTTGATCCGTTGCCTCTGAATTTATTATTGTTTCCATGCTTTCACTTTTATTGCCTATGATCTTCACTATATATATATATATATATATATATATATATATATATATATATATATATATATATATATATATATATATATATATATATATATATATATATATATATATATATATATATATATATATATATATATATATATATATATATATATATATATATATACATTCTTTTCATTTCCTCCTTTTATTTATCAGTACATGATCTGATATTAGTAACGCAGTCTTTCAGCCTTATCCTAGCTAGGTCTTACTTTTCGCATTTCTATCTTATTTCAATTCTTATTTCTTAACCCCCATCCCTTATTCCTATTTTTTATATATATATTTCTTATTCATATTCTTATTTCTTTAATTGTCCCTCAAATATAGATGTAGATTTGAATTGTAGCCTTTGCAATGGCAACTCTGAGTGATACTAGACCTAATGGATCATATAGCTCACTGTTGACAGAATGCCTCTCGAGTGGCTCATCTTTCAGTTGTATTCTAAATTGAAATATGTCGGGATCTATGCACCACTCAACTCCCAGAGTTCTTTCTACAGGCAGTGTGTCTTCATTTTTATCAAGTCCAAAACTTTTAACCACATCTGCTTTCTCATGAGAAGTTGCAGCTAATGCACTTTTGTTGTTTGACAAGGACTTATGAAGGTTAAAACCTCCATTGCCATACTGTGCTACAATTGATATTCTCTTCAGATAAAATTAGATAAAATAATTCCCTTGTTCTTGTAATCTTAGTCAAGAGTTTCGACATCTGATCCCGACAAAACCCTTGACTGAAGATTTATCCCACCTTCAGACACACACACACACACACACACGTAAAGGCGACAGCAGCACCTCCTACAGCATCAGGAGAGAGAGAGAGAGAGAGAGAGAGAGAGAGAGAGAGACCAAAACGCCACATTACCTTCAGACAGCGGTGATTCCCGCGATGTGTGGTACGCTGCCGTTCAAGCCCGTGTAATTTACTATGCATCTCGAGTCATGAAACCGCGACTGGGGGGTTCTCGCTCGAATCGCGTAACTGAGAAAATAAAGCAACTGCACGTGAGCGCCTCTATAGACTTGCATTGTCCTCACAACCGAGCTAGTATGAACAAACCGCCGGCAATGCGTTTCTCAAATTAAATAAGTTATCTTACATCCATACGTACCCAAATCTGCTCTGCTTTATTATCTGACTCAACCCCATTCCTCGTATATCCTTATTCCCCCCTTGATCAGCCAGCATTAAATAATAGTTCCCGTACAACGCAGTGGTATGTATGCAGTACTCTGCTCTCTTGTAGAAACTGTATTTTTCTTCTCGTCACCTTTCTTGTCAATTCACAGTAAACTTCACATACTTATGAAATTCGCAGAAACACGATAGTACTTGTATCAATCAACCTCAAGGAACTCGTCACTTCGGATCGTATTTTTCACACCATCCTTGCTATACCTTTTTACTCTATCAGTTCAATCTCAGCTTTCCTCTAAATCAGCAACTGGTGCGGTATTATCTCCACCTTAAACATTCACTGAACTTACACCTCATGAATATAACCAAGGACACCTTGTGTCATAGATAACCATCCCACTTACCTGAACACAAGTTCTAGAAGTTTTATTCACTACCTCCCACTCTTTAGCTACACTTAGCACTGGTCTTTTCAATAGTGCAGTCCTTCCTTAAATAAAACATATTAAATTAGAGGTACTGGCTGATAATTACACAAGGTATAGTTTCTACGCATTCCATGAAACACGCATGAATATTATGGTCAGTTGGTGATTACGTGATCAGCAAAGCTACAAAATATTAAGCTCAGAGAGAGAGAGAGAGAGAGAGAGAGAGAGAATCGGCACACCAACCGTTTCAACACTTGGATAGTTCCTTTTATTATTTACTTAAATAATGCAAACATTAATGACAGGTTTTATAAGACGTGGGTTTTGGTGAATTAGATAATTTACTTTTATTGCAGGCACTGTATAATTATACTACATACCATGAAGCGGCATAATGTGAACAAGATCAAAAAAAGGTAATGAAGTACCTACCTACGTTATCAAAACAGACTCACCGCCTTCCATGACCCCAAAAGTACACATCTGTTGCTCAACTTAATGGAAATAAACAATACTTTTGGATTGTAATATAAGCATAACATCTAAGTTTTATTAAATTCAAAATGGCCACAAGAGAATCCATTGCAATTCAGAATAACATTCACTTGATATTTTGTCATTCATACAGTTAAGATGTCCATATTCCCCAAAAAGATACAATACAGCAGCCCCACAACTTCAACTTATGAGTGTTTTCCATATTATCCAAAGGTACTACATCAAGAATACCTTGTAGGAGAGAACTATTTTGTTGTACATCTAGAAAGCAATTTCATTAAGCCAAAATATCAAGTCACCTAATGCCAATCCAGGCTTTATGCTATGAATTACTTGTTGCTTTTTGAGGTATGACAACCTGCGAAGTGAAGTTGTTTAATCTCTGCTTTGATATTGATAAGAACATGGAAAATACAACTTTTAGCAGCATAAAGAAACTCACAAAGGATATTCATTTGTACTATATAGTAGTATTTTTTTATATACCAAACTAATTGTCAACATATAACTCTGGAGACCCTGAAAATACTTTAAAATTTAAAATGAATAAAAAATAATATTCATACTCCCATCTTTCATCTGTTTCTAGGGAAGTCTCGAGGCAGCACTGTCAGTAAAAATAAATAAATAATAATAAATAATAATAAATAAAAAATAAACAAATAAAAAAATAAATAAAATAAATAATAAATAAATAAATAAATAAATAAATAAATAAATAAAAAAGGCAAGTGAAGTGTGGCCTCCCAAAACAGCATATTAAGAAGAAACAGTACATTTTCATCACATCAAATTCTTCAGCACACAGCTGACATCTTGTAGATCAAAGTATTCTATCATAAGCTGATGTGACCCACACAACTGATACCTGATTGAGTGATAGCATACAGTGACTATCAGTTTAGGTCAGTCAGTCATTGCACTCATTTCTTAGGAAATTATTTTTTCTCAACCACTGATGCACTCATCTCCACACATAACTTGAAAATGAAGAAGCATCGTTT
This sequence comes from Scylla paramamosain, assembly GCF_035594125.1. Classification (NCBI taxonomy): domain Eukaryota; kingdom Metazoa; phylum Arthropoda; class Malacostraca; order Decapoda; family Portunidae; genus Scylla; species Scylla paramamosain. The sequence goes on along the minus strand of NC_087161.1, from coordinate 26,201,310 downwards.
GTGTAAGCCAGATTCTTAAAAGAAGAATTTTGAACACTAATAAATGAGTGCTACATGTTTTTACATAAAAAAAAAAAAAAAAAAAAAAAATTCTTACAGATAATGTAAATTAAGAGCTTAACAGATCCTTACTATGTAAATAAGTAAATGATAACAAATGGTGAGCTTTTATCATGGTAAAATCCCGATTCTTACTGGGAGAAAAAAATAAATAAATAAATAAATAAATAAAATAAAATAAAAAATAAAAAAAATCCAGTAACTCAATCCTGCTGGCCACACTAATGGCTACCCCGACACCTACTTCTGCCCGTCATCTTGCTGTGATCCGTCAGCGCGGTCACGGCCGTTCTCTCGTGGGGTTGGGGAACGAGAGTGGCTGTCTCGGGGCCGGGGAGACCTGGAGGGGGATCTTGAGTGAGCATCCATGGGTTCAGCACGAGCATCATCACGGTGGGCAGGGGAGCGGGACCTCGACTTGGGACTACGAGGGGATGCAGCACGGTGGTTCTGCATCTCCCCACCATGATCCTGGTTCTTACTATTGCTATTGGTGGGTTCCTGAGAGCCACCCCGACGATCCCCTGAACGCGACCGCCGATCACCAGACCGCGACCTCCTGTTCTCACTGTGGAAGAAGAGGCAAGTTTCTCCAATATGCAATAACTTGCACTATGAAATAAACTTCAGGCTTACTCCTCGGCTGCTTGCTCATTTCTCTACTAAACACTTTGCCCCACATTCCCTTTATCAAAAGAGAAAAGTGTCTGAGTAAGAGGACTGAAGAGAACTAATAAGTGCTATATGAACAAACAAGGTGACAGTTTACCCTAATAACCATTCCCTTAATGGAAAGCCAAGGTGTTAAAAAAACCAAGGACAAAAGCTTCAGGGAAACACTTACGGAGTTCGTGACCTCGACCTGGAACGGGACCTAGACCGTGACCTTGACCTGGACCTGGATCGTGACCTGGACCTGGACCTGGACCTGGACCTGGACCGTGATCTTGAGTACCTGGATCGGGAACGTGATCTGCTCCTGCAATAGAGTTTAACCTGGAGGGTGCATTTTTTTTTTCCCCACCTTTTTTTCCCTTTATGTAAGATGGACACCAGCTAAGGGCAGGAGCAAGAGATCCAATACTGCAGCTTTGAGAGATATGCTGAAGACAGTCAGTTAGAAAAGAGCTGATAAGATGAAACAAGACTCTTACCTGGAGCGGGTACGTGAGCGTCGGGACCTTGACCTCCTTGAACGGGACCTGGAACGAGTCCTGGAGCGACGGCGTGACCTGGACCGTGACCGTGACCTGGAGCGAGAGGGTCGGTCCTCCACCAGGCGGATGCGGCGGCCATTCAGCTCTGTGTCGTCCAGCTTCTCGATGGCTCGCTTCATGTCTGACCGTGTGGCAAACTCAACCACTCTGAGGGGACAAGGAAACACCATGTCATTTTTCTTCTATGTAAGAGAGGCACTGGCAAGGACAACAAAAAGTGTGAAAAAAAATGCCAGTCATAAAAGAAAGGTCAAAAGGATAATCTAAGATTGGAACAATAAGCCTCTTGAAACCTCCCTCTTGAAAGAGTTCAAGTCATAGGAAGGAGGGAAGAGAGAAGCAGGCAGGGAGTTCCAAAGTTTACAAGAAAAAGGAAGTGAGTGCTCAGATCAGCAAGTTTTTCAGGTTTGTGATGGGAGTATAAAACATGACAGACAGCTATAGGCACTTACCCTTCATAGCGACGGTGTTTGTGGGCATCAGCAAATGTGATCTCTCCAGCTTTACGCATGTAGTCCTTGAGATCCTGTGAGGAAGACACTCGAGTTAAATCTTGCACATTCCCAAAAGCCAACATGAGGCAGTGTCTGACTAGCTGAACTAAGTGAAAATGTATCTGTATGTGTACATGTGTGTGGTACATATTTTGTTGCAATATGCACAGCTGTGTTTCAAACAATGTTGAGTGATGATTCTTGTAATTCTAAAGACATCAGACTTGGTTCTTGTTCTAATATATATGTGTGTGTGTGTGTGTGTGTGTGTGTGTGTGTGTGTGTGTGTGTGTGTGTGTGTGTGTGTGTGTGTGTGTGTGTGTGTGTGTGTGTGTGTGTGTGTGTGTGTGTGTGTGTGTGTGTATGTAATGGTATTTATTTTGGAGTGTAAATTTAATGAATTATTTAATCATGTAAAAATGCTGTGTGTGTATGTGTGTGTGTGTGTGTGCATTGCACTGTATGTAAATGTGCACGTGCGTATGTAGCAACAGTGGTTGTAATCGACTGACAATCATGCACTGCCACAGCTTATCCCCCCCTACTCTGCCCTGACTGGCTGGATGGCTGGCTGGCTAGTTGACTGGTTGATTGGTTGACTGGTTGGATGGTTGGCTGGCCGGCTGGCTGGCTGCTGGCTGGGAGGTGGGTTGGTAGGGGGCTGGCCTGGGCCCCACAAGTACTCTGAATGCCCTGCCACCAGCACACAACATGCTTCCCTTGCCCCTTAGAGAATGGGTGTACCTGGCATTACACTGAGGGGAGGCTGTGTCAAGGAGCTACAGACACGGGACTAGAGCAAGCATTCATACAAAACAAAACAAAAAATAAAAAAAATAAATAAATAAAAAAAAATGAAAAATAAAAAACAAAAAAGAAGGTAACCAAGGGAAGTGAAGGCAAAGCCAGAAGAACAAGTAGAAGAAAATGTATGAATAAAAAAGGGACTTTCTCAAAACCACTGATAAGTATATGTATAGTATAGTCATATATATATAAAGGCAACAGCAAGAAGTTATACCCCAATGTGGGCGTAACTCATGCTACGCAGATTATTGGTCTGGGTCCCGCCCCTTCGGTCCGGCTGGGTGGAACGGGCCGCCCCCTGGGTGGGAGGACAGTGTGGGACCCGCGGCAGGGGTAGGCAACGCCCGGGTGCTCTTGGTAACCTCCCGGCCTCTCCCGTCCACCTCTACTTCTCACTCACCGGGTGTTGGGGGGGGGCCATCTTAAAACATAGGCGGACACTTTAACATGGAGCGAGCACCTGGCACAGTCAATATTTTTTGTTTATGAGCCCTGATAAACCACCACCAATCTCCTTTTCTTATTTCTTCCCATCCTGAACCACACAATCATCTGCACTGCCCCCTCCATTACAGCTTTCAACATTCAAACCTGTCTCCTCTCCCAATCTGTCTTTCTCTCTCTCTCTCTTTCACACCAATGGATCCTACACCTTTCACCTATGAAGTGCCATTATTATTGTATAAACATGTACATACAGCCTTTAATCATCAATGTCAGATAGATCTTAAGCTGCTATCACACGAGAATGCACTTCCAATCATCCTGTGGTCTTTTATCAGCAAAATGACGCAACTCGGAATCAATTTTTCATAACTGTCAGAAACAGCCGTCACTCAAAACAGCAAACTTTTCAATAAAATGTTCTTTGAGATGATCAATCAAAAAACATGGACTGGAATAACACGAGCCTAGAGGAACTCATCTTCCCTGGCAACACCTCAGAGGACCAACATTCATCAGGTAACACATACTGAGGTAACCAAGGGGTGTTCACCTGGAAGGAATCCAGACTCATAGGAGTCACTCAATCCTCTCCTTTAGAATCCACATGACATATCACAGTAATTACTGGAAATGCAGCCTCACCTTGACAACACAACTCAAGATAGGGAGCATCAACTACCATCATTGCAAGGCTGAATGCTGACTTCTCTATTGGATTCCATGCTTTCTAGTCCCCCAAATTCCATTAATTGGAAATAGAAGATATTATAAAATGTGATGAGGTTATTAGTTTCTGCACAAGTCGTTTCAATTACCCAGCAGCCTATCAGTGTAATATTAAAGTCAAACAGAGCTAGCATCACACAGTATAAACGGTTCTGTGGTTCAAGTAAGAGTAAATATATTGCACTGAAATATGCTACATATTTAATCTTCTACTAAAACACAAAACATGAGGTTCTCCATGAGCTGACAACTCATAACACTTTCAGAATCTACAAAAAGCAAGTTCTATTGTTTTTCACAGCAAACAAACGGGAATGATATGTAAGACGGCTATAAAAATATTTTTTTTATAATTCACATAAAAATAAAGGGTTTGGCTTGAGCTATCATGGTACATTGGAATTTAAAATACACAAGAACTTAGATATTTGGGGACCAGAAGGCAAAGAATTCAGAAGCGAATTCTTTAAATACTGTCATCAGTATTTTGGTTACACACAAATGTATGTACACATATACACAATAATAATGAATGATGGTCCATGCCTAAGCAACACACGCCTCTTCCCTAGACACCAAACACATTAAGCCATTAAAATGTAATGCATCTATGTGAACACTTTAATTCAAAAATAATTTAGATGATTACCAAAATATTTACTTTGAGTTTAGTTCAGAAAAAGCTATGCTATAAATAATAATGACTAAGGCTCAAGGTCCCTTGGTGTTGCAAGAACCTAACTGAGACATCAGAGTGCAGGCTCTGGAAACCATCTGAAGCACCCTAATAATGTACATCACACTCTGAGCCACTAGGGATTAGCTGGTCAGCCCCTAGACCAAGGAGGCAAGGATGACCCCAAATGACCAGGCAGCCTCTCGCAGCAGGAACCAAGGTCCCGGCAGCCAGAGAAAAACGGGTGGAGCTCCTTCCGGTCCGGCACGGTGACACACCTACCGCACACCAAACGTCCCCTGAAAGTCACTACGTGAGGGCTCCCCTCTACCATCACAACACGCCTCATCGACAAGCCTGTTAGACTTGAAACTGTGTACAAGAAAATGTAGGAGGGAGGAAGTGTAGGTGATAAGGAGGGAGGGGTGATGGGTTTAGGGTTGCTCTTCTCGTCACTACAGTGGCCGGCCCAGCCCTTTCATTGTGGGGCTGGAGTGGGAGGAAGGGATAGGATGCTCTAATGAGAAAAGGAAGCAGGAACATTCTCTTGGGACCCACCTGCCAGCTGATGCGGGAGGAGAGGTTCTCCACAATGACTCTGTATGGTGTGCGGGTGGGTGGGCCGTACCTGGGGGTAAATCGGTGCATCAGTCATTATTCGCTTAAAAGCCCCATCACCTAAGGTGGTTTCCAATAATAATGCATTCTAGCAGATGTGATGGGTTAGATAGTGAGTGAAATTGTATTCCCTTTAAATTAATAAAGTTGAAAATTTAAAAACTAAATGTTAAATATGTGCATGTTAACTAAAATGCATCCTTTTGGAAACATACCTCATTCATGAGATGGTGCCTTTTACTTTCAACTTACAGCCTAAGTGTCTATGCCTGCCTCATGTGTGCCACCAGTTTAATTTATCTCAGCAGTCTGGACTGTTTTCAATGAGTGGATTAGATACCAATTTACTTGTTAACATGCAAAGTAACACTAAGTCATTATCACTGTGCTTTAACTGATAGCTCCAAGGTGAATAGTGCACACACACATCACTAATATAATGGTCACACTGATGTAGACTAAAGAAGAACATTACATTTATGTGCTTAATTTTACTAATTGCTGCTCATTTCACTTCCTTGACTTAAATACAACTTGCTACCTAATATATTTTTTAATATTAATCTTTAAGTTAATTTAAAACTATTCTGGCCTCAGGGTCACTATTACTGTTAAATGAAAACTTAATCTTTATATGGGCAATTCCAATGTTACTTATCTGACTCGTAAGACTGAATTTAATTAATAGCTTTACATTTGACCTGGTGGATTTGACTGTTTCTGATCAAACATTACTATTAGGGGAGAAGTCTGGACCACATAAGGTTATGTAATAATTTCTCCTAAAATCCAAGATCTAATCCTTTAATATACGATAACCAATGACTACAAGGATGGTAAATTTCAGGCATGTCACTTCATGCTGTTGTAAGTAAAATATATTAAGGACTGAAGTGGCACATGTTTTGGGGTTATGATGTCCCCAACACCTCCGTCACAAGGGTGTGGTGTTGCATTCTGTGTGGTGTCATCATTGCTCTAATACCTAGTTATTAGACCTTTGGGTCCAGCATACTTGAAAAATGCAGTGTGATACAGGTTTGGTTGGCGAGTCTGCCAACTTCCTGAAAATGTTTCAATGTCTACAAGATGAGCGTCTGTTGAACCCATCAGACTCGACATTCAAACTGCCTGCAGGAAGTTGAGCAAGTTTAGGAGGTGGCTCAGTCAAGACAACCTGCACACTGCACACAAGATGTAGGACTGATGGGGTTCTGGCTGAGGAGGCAATCTGGATATGTGTACATGCCCAATGCTGCTACTTCAACAACTATCCCTTTCCTACACTGGCCTTCTTTAGTAAGTGGTCTATGTTAATTAAAGCAAAATAAACCCCATTTCCCATAGTGCATAGGGTGGGGGGTCCAGACTCAAGAAAGGAGAGCATACTGAGTACTAACAGTATCAAAAAACATAAAAACAAAAAAGTCCCAGTGAACAGGGATACAAAAAACATGACCTCAGCATTACTCACTTTACATGGCCGAGAGCAGGGTGGCCCCGGGCCCCGCTGAGAGTGAATATGGTGATTGATAAACAGGATTAGAGATCTGATTTAACATAGGTCTCCCACTATATGTCATTCTTGATTGCTTTTAGTTAAATTGGTAAATAACATTTTGTTCTCAACATAAAAATAAATTTCACCATGGTCCAGTAGGAATGATCACATTCCAGAAAAGTCATGGATAGCCAAGAAAAGCACAAATATACACGACAGTCCAAACTAACAATATGACCCAGACATCAAATGGTCCCCTGAAGAATTTAAAATTTGTCAACACCGTGTCCAAAATTTCACGGAATTGCCCATATGAGAGTGATTCTAGATCATGGAAATTTACTTTTACGGATGAAAATATCACAATATTTAGTTTTCAGGTACATTAGCATTTATTTCAAGGTCTAAAGAACACAAGGTCTTCCCATGTGAATATGCATTTTATGGAGAATGGTGATGCTGTTGAACTGAATTGGGGTTCCCTATCCAGAATCTCTGGAAGCTCAAAAATAATTCTCCTTCTACAGGTAACACTAACAATAGAATAGAACATATGAACATGTCATTTCTGGCCCAAAAATAGTCTCACTAGTAAGAGAAGACCAGCATGAGAAAAATGCGTGATAGTACCATTCTCTGTGCTAAAAACCTATCTGGCTGAATATTAAAAAAAGACAAGGCAAATAAAAAGCTTTCCCATGGTGTCTCTTATTTCTCCATGACAAAAAGAAAAAAAATTATATCCAGCTTACTGCATCCTTTAAAAGCAAAATCATACCCAATAATGCAGAGAGAGAGAGAGAGAGAGAGAGAGAGAGAGAGAGAGAGAGAGAGAGAGAGAGAGAGAGAGAGAGAGAGAGAGAGAGAGAGAGAGAGAGAGAGAGAGAGAGAGAGAGAGAGAGAGAGAGAGAGAGAGAGAGAGAGAGATCCAGAAACAACAAAAACTGAACAATGAAGTTCTTCAATGAAGTGGTGGGATCCATATTCAAGATTTCAAGCTTCTGACAACAATTAACAGGCCAACAAGCTGCATTACAATTCCACTTCAGACATTATTATTACTACTGTCATTTACTAATTTTCTTCTGCAAATCCCAATTCAGTTCTTCTTAGTCCATATGGGCAAACTAATGCAACCTGCCTGTCCCTATCCTGCTGAGTACAACCAACCCCAAGGAAGCTTTTCATCTTCACACTCAGGCAATCCCTTTCATTAACTCTTGGTCCACAGTACCCAGCATATATTTTTACAGTTTGTTTCACTACAGCAAGACTTTCCAACTTCTCGACCATAAAACATACACTACTGCAAAAACATCATTCAAGAAGCAATAAAATCTCTCTCGATTTAGATGAATACAAAGTCCCATCCCTGCCTTTCTTCACCTTATATGAACTGTAACAAAGGACAGAACACAAAATCCACAATTTATTCCTGTTTAAAATAAGTTGACAGAATAGTTATTCTACATTTTCATATATGGAATAAGGAGCTTCATCAATCTTCAAATCATATAATCTGTACCTCCAAAAAACATTCATGTGAGAAGGCCTTGCATTCTTTAGATATTAACTTAAGAAAACAGTACTTAAAATTATAGAAATAATGAAATGCAACATAATGGCAGGTAATGAACAAATCCCCAAACCCTTGATCACGACTTAAGTTGTATCAAAGCACCCGAGATAGATCAATGTCCTACCTGTCAAGCCAGGCTGGTCTGCGGTCTCTGTCGCGGTCTCTCCCATAGCCTCCATATCCTCCCCTCCTGGGAAGACCTCGTGCATGCTCCACCGTCACCCTGCAAGAAAGAAAGAGCACTTGGTAATATAACAGTAAAGCTCCACTCTGATAAAATAGTTTCAGCACCATTTTTTTTAGCACATCTTGCCAGATTTATGTAACTGTCATCAATAAATTAACAAGTGTATGTTAATCATGTTAAGTGGTACTTGTGTGATGCTGGCACAAGATATAATGACTGCTATGCAGAGAACAACAAACACTCTTCTGCTTGAATGTTTCCTCCTCACCACACTACCTACTTTCAGGAAAATGAAATTGATTGAAAGGTGCTGTAAAGTCAAGCAATTACAAAAACATAATAGTTTATCAATAACCCTTCAGAATCTTTCCTATCTTAAAATTGAACACTGGTACAGTTGCCACTCCAAGAATGGCAATAAATTTTGTCCAAAACCTTATCTTAATGTTATACTGCAATTTTAGGAAAACAGCAGTATATTTAACTGCATGATCAAGCACTATAGTATCAGAAAAGTAGCCAAAGACAAAAATATTAAACTTATCACTGAAAGCAGTGATAAGTTAAGAAAACGTCAAGCTTTAAGCTCACCTTTCTCCCAGCAGCTCACGTCCATTCATTTCATACACAGCATCATCTGCATCGCGCTCCTCTTCAAATTCCTGCAGGGTAAAGAACACGTGAAAATGTTAAATCACTGGCTAGCCTTTGCCAGTAATCATTGAATACTGCAGTATTTACTGTATCCATACTGAGGATGAAATCTGACAGGTTTCTTGATCCTTATACTATCTTCTCAAACCATTCTAACCCTGTCCTTGCACCAGTCTTACCGAAATCCACACAATAATTAAACCCAGGACTTAGGTATCCATTAATTGAACTAGGATATGTTCCACATGTTGTACAATTTAGACAATCAGTAAAATGTAATCCTACGAAAAAGTAAAGCACTCACCACAAAGCCATATCCATTCTTGATGAGGCAGTCACGCAGGCGGCCGTAACGCTTGAAGAACCTTTCAAGGTCACGCTCCCTGCAATTGTAATGCAGCCCTCCAACGTACACCCGAGCCATCTCTGCTGCAGCTCACTCTGAAGGGGGAGAGGAGTGTGGTGATCAGCCACTGCTTACATTGAACAATATATTTTCTCTTAATAAAACAAACAAAACTCCTTGATTCTACCTTCATGACTTATTTCACATTCATTCAGAGTCCAACACACAAGGGCAAGTGCTGTACATAACTGACTAAGCATAACAATGGGGAATAAACAGCAATATACTAATACAAAAACATAAATACATTAAATACAAGCTTCAATTTTGTGGTCCTGTCAGCTGCATCCCGTAACAAGAATTACAAGGGCCGGCCGGCTAAGAAACAAATCACATTGCGTAACATTAACCAATATATTACAGGGAAGGCCACTTTCCACGCAGGTAAGGTATAGTCCAGGCAACTGTTATTCCCAAACACGCCCAGCACCGCCACCCAGCAGCCCGCGCTAGGCAGCAGGCGGCAGAGAGCAGGAGGGGCGGCTGGCTCCTCACCCCCAACCCCCCTTACCGCGCGGCGCCAACCCTCATGCATCATCAATTTCCATTAAAACTACAGCATAATGGCATCGTTACGCCCCATCACTGCACTCAAAACCTAGCATCGGATATTTATGATCTGGAAAACGAGTAATCAAAACAAAATAACATGAGGGTTACGTAAAATAACGAACCTGTGAGCCGATGCCCCATGCGAGACGTACCCTCCCGGTCTTTTCAACAGCGAAAAACCTCCTTAATGTTGCAGACAATAATACAACCAGCACATCAACAACTATTCTGCCTCTGTGCCTCTCAACTACACTATAAGACGACTCTGGATCACTGCGAAATAGGCCACACACCCGGGAAATATGAAGTTGAGAGGGCCTCCCAAAACATGGCGTCCTCACCAGCCCTTCCCTGGCTCCCCCGCAGCTGCCGCCGCCAGCCCTGCTGTTCAGTTCACTCCTTCACACACCTCACGCAGCCTCCTCTCACATTCACAGCAATGCAGACAGTCTTAATTACACAAAGAATGATACTCACGAGTCATCAACGGAGGGGAAAGGAGGAATTTTCACAGTTACAGCTGAAGTACGTCTGCGTGTGCACGTGCTCCTCCCTCCAGCGGTCTCTGGGGTTCCAATAATATTCCGCGCGCTGCTTTTTTTTCTGTTGCCTTTTTCCTGAACTATTTTTTTCTACCTCGAAAAGCGTATTTTCATTACTGGAAAAAAATCAAAACATTTTGTGTGATTATGATGAGAGACCGTTGATATGGTTCAGCAATCAAGTATTTTTTTCTCTCTTAATTTTTATTGCGCATTATCATATCCACATGCTTCAATATGAAGAGATCAGTTACGTCACAAAATATTTGCAAGACTTATTACTATTTCCTCTTTATCTTGCTCATGAGAAGACTATCAATTAATGTTTCTTTTCATTATTATTTTCTATTTGATATTTATATTCTGATAAGATACTAGTAATTCCCTCTCATCCATTATAGCTCACTCATCTTAATCATTTGATTGCTATATGGTACATCTTTCCGTTATTACTAATCGCTCTGAGATGTTTTTATTTTTGTTTTAGAGCCACCTCCAGTCTTTTCATTCTTTGCTTTCCTATATATGTTTAGAAAGATTTCATGCATTGCTTCTGGTGAAAGGGTTAAATGCAGATGGTGATAAATTTAGAAGAGGAAAGTATCCATAATTTGCCTGTGTAATATATACTAAGATATATATCCTCCCTGTGACAATTATGGGATCTCACAGCACTTATTATTATTCTCAGTGTAGCATCTATACATATAAAAAGATACTATTAAAATGACAGCGTTTTTATCTAAGGGTTCAGTGCACGAATTTCACTGCTAATTCCTGTAAAAAATAGTGTCTGAAAATTAGTAGGCTAAGGTTACTTCCATAAAGCCTCCTCTCCACTTTCACCGTTCACGTATTCACTGATTGAGCTCGGTGATTTAATTATCTATGATCACCTAGGAGAGAGAGAGAGAGAGAGAGAGAGAGAGAGAGACGTGCGCTGCAAGACCGTCATCTTTTCCGTCAAGCATGTTGTAAATACACCGGTGCCGCAGGAACAAAATTTCCGGAAGAGATTGGTGACTGGACTTTTCACGTCTCCAATAGACACAGTAAACATAGCAGGCAGGGGCGTGGCTGTCACGGTAAGTAGCTACCCCTGTTAGTCAGTCTTGTAAGGGTCTGCCGAAGTGTCGAGCCACAAATGGGGGAATATTTAGTGGTAAGGGAGGGTGAAAAGGCGAGACATACAGCATCTCAATTGGTGGCCTCCCCTCAGCTGTGTCCAAGAGTGGATACTGCGGCGGAGGTCAACTACGAATCTATAGGAAATGGCATCCCTCTCAAGTGCATCCATCTGTCAGTCCTGCAAAGCAACCTCTAACACAATCAGTTCCTGGTAGCTGGATAATGACGCAGCCGTGGAAGTGTTCGTGAAACACGGGGTTATCCCAGCCAGCCTTGATTGCCCGAAGTGTGGAAGAAGATGTTGTATTAAGGGGCACCATTTTCGCCGTTATGGGACATACAAGATACCTAAAAAAAAAAAAGCGTCCTTGTGTATATAGTGTTTCCCAGTACAAAGGCAGCTTTCTTTCAAATACCAAACTCCAGGCTTGGCAAGTCCTCAGCTTCATACACGATTGGTTGGATGAGTCGTGGAATCTTCATTGCAGTATCAGGAATACCCAGATTAAGTACAATACATGTTTGGTGTGGTGATCCTTCTATTGGGAAGTCACAAAGTACTGGTTAGCCAATCAGGATCCCATTGGGGGCCCTGGAGTTGAGTGTGATGTAGATGAGACCCTGATAGCCAGGAGAAGGCAGTCAGTCACTAGAGGGCGTGGTGTTCAACACATTTGGCTTCTGGGAGGTAGAGAGAGAGAGAAGGAGGCAGATGGTTTGTTGTGCCATTGTTGAACTCCGATGGTTCTGTGTTGCCGCATGGTAAAGAATCATTAATTCTCATCATTCAAGAGTACATCAAGGCTGGCTCTATAATTTACAGTGACGTTTGGAAGGTGTACAAGGCCCTGGAGGATGAAGACTTACAGCATTTGATGATAAACCACAGTGTAAATTTAGTTTACCCTGATAATCAGAATGTTTATGCACAAAATATAAAGAGACTGTGGCTTGACATTAAACAGTTCATCAGAAGACCTGGTGTATGTACTCAGTATTTCATGCAGCATCTTGGGAAGTATCTGTTCCTCAAAGAAAGTGAAGGCACAGAATTGCACAATTTTCTCATTCAGGCTGCCAGACTTTACCCTTATTGTTCCAACTCCCAACCTGCAAGGCCACGGCAACCTGCTCTACTTCATCAGCTGGAGGAGAATGACAGCGAGGACTGCAAACTTGACTATGAACCTGAATTTGTTGACATAGACAGACAGCCTGACTCAGACAGCAAGAACTGCAAACTTCACTTTGACAAGGACCACAAACCTGAATTTGTTGACGTTCATCACCTGCCTGACTTTGATGAGGAGGACTTCAAATTTGATATTGACATCTGTCCTCCTCAGTAAGGTATGTGGTTAGAAGCCCCTCAGGATTGTTAGCATTACAAAGTTATAAATCCCATAAAGTTTTGGGTTAAAAATGGTAGAATTGGGATTGTGTTTGACTTGTTTAATTTTTTTCAGTTACTTAATTTTGTATTGATTTTTTTCTTTTCTTTTTTTGCTATTAATTTCATTTTAATTAATTTTCCTTTTTTTATTATCATTTTGGTTGATTTTATATGATGAAATCTCTCAGATTTATTTATTTATATTTTATTTGAATATTTATTATTGAATTGACATTGGGCATTGAATCTTATTGTTGAGCACTGTGATGCTCATATTGGCAGGAGTTCTAATCATGTATGACACTGACTATAATAGGTAATAATAATACAATATTAGTAATGATAATGATGATAATGATAATTTCATCATGACAGTATGCCAGGATTCAAAGATTATTGAATACAAACGTGAAGGCTAGAGACAAAGCAAATGAAAAAATAAAAAGTTGTTACAGCAAAGTAAAGAAACAACATAGTATATTACACATGAATACTGTAAAATTGATTTTATTTACTTCTGTATGTTCAGCTATAAATTGTTAATGAACTGTGTTGTACAGTAGTAAACATTTTGGCTTAAGTAATGGTTGTCACCTGCCCCATACAGGTGTGAGGAGAGAATGCCATTCCCTGCTGCCGGGGGAGCTGTGGTGGGGCAAAGAGCTGCCAAGGTCATCAGGTTTGCCTACCATGGATGTACAAACAGACCCTTCTACCACATTGTTGTCATGCGGGTAAGAGCAGGACATGGTGGATTCCCGATGTATCGTGAATTAGTAATACTAGAAGTTAAGTTGCAACCAAGAACAGTGTACACATTTTTCCTCCTAATTGCTCTGTATTTTGACACTGATTCCTGTTGCACAACCTCAAGATGAGTGCACATTGTGTATATATATATATATATATATATATATATATATATATATATATATATATATATATATATATATATATATATATATATATATATATACTTGCATGAGATGTTTCAATAAGGTCTTGAAGTGCAATGCATTTCAGTTGTCACTTAATCCTAAAGAAAACAAGATGCCAAATTGATGATATACTCGTACAGTACCACACTGCTCTAACCTACACTGCACGGGTGTAGGTACTCTTTTGAAATGATAGATCTCCATTGTTGTGCAACATGTTATCAAAAACATAGAAAGTGCAGCTATATAATTGCTTGTCATGTTTATTGAGTAGAAGTACTAAATGGTGTAATTTGTGCTGAATATATTGTTTGTGTGATGCAAAAAAAAAAAAAAATAAATAAAATAAATAAAAAATATAAAATAAGAATAATAAATAAATAAATAAATAAATAAATAAATAATAATAAAAAAATATTGATCATGTTTGGTGATTTGTGACTTTAAAAAAATATTGTTGTAGTAATTGCCCATCCAAAATTAGGGGAAACTTCTACATTGTAGCCTTTTACAAAACATGAGCTTCAGTCTATAGTGTGCTATTGATTACAGAGAAAAGTACTGAATTTGTTTTAGCTTACTGTCACTCCTCTCCAAAAGCATATGACTTTCTACTTACCACAGAAAAGAACACCACGCCAGGGGCACGTAATTGAGCAGCTAGGCACATATGATCCGATGGTAAATGTGCACGGGGAGAAGCTGGTGGCTCTCAACACTGAGCGCATCAACCACTGGATTGGCCAGGGTGCTGGCATCTCTACAAGCTGTGCTGTTCTGCTGGGTGAGTGTGTCCAGGCTTATCTCACCAATTTAGGCATCCATGCTTATCTAAGACTTCTACACTCTTATGTGATGTATTGTATATAAGGAGAGAGGAGAACACTAGTCAGTTGATATCATTAAGCAATAGTGCAGTAGTGTTTAGAGTAAAAGTATCTAAGATAATATTCAGAAAATTGAGATCTTTGCTGCAATTATTTCACAGCTTCTAACTTTCTAATGAGATGTGAGTGTATGGTAGTGTTATGTTCTTTAAGATTACTGGTTGGTGGCGTGGTTAGATATAATAACATAAGAAAATAAAGGAAGCTGCAAAAAGCCATCAGGCCTACATGTGGTAGTCTCTGTATAAAATATACCAACCTATTTCCACTTTTCATCCCTATCCACAAATTTGTTTGTTATATCAAAGTCCTCTGTCTTCTTTCTAGGTCTGTCGGGGCTGCTTCCCATCCATCCCAGGTCATACATGACAGCGTGGCGTAGCCGTAGGTCCAGTGCTAAGGAAGAGAAGGCTGAGGCTGCTTCATGAGGCCACAGTCCATAATACACGTGTTGTATTAATGTATAGTTTTTGTCATTCAGGTCTCGGGGAAGTGCTTTAACCCGCGCAGTGCCACCGCCGTAAATTTATGGCATCTAGCTTACCCGCGCTCAGTGCCACCGCCGTACATTCACAGCGGCAATCTAATAAAAATTCTAGTATGTTTATTTGTCTAAATAACTTTATAAAAATCACACTAAGTATACTCCAAGCTCCACTCTACGCACTGAATGTGTTAGTTTGTTGGTATGCTCCTTGAGTGGCCCCCAGGCGGCGCGTGGCACGGCGATCACGTCAGACTCGTGAGAGCTTGTACAACCACCACAGGAAGCAGTCATGGCGCGCCGCCGTGGGTTGTGTGATGACGAGATTATCTCTGCTTTACTTTCTTCTAGTAGTGATGAAATGTTATCAGACATGTCTGATGATGATTCTGTACATGACAAAGACTATGTACAGCTGAGTGAAAGCACTGATAGTGAGGAAGAGATTCCCTCACCAAGAAAAAGGCGTTATGATACATACAGAGGTACAGGCACGAACACAATGCCAGCCACTGCACAGCGAATGCTGCTTTTTGATGATGATGACTTTCCTTCAGGATTGGGTTGGCTTGGAACCCCACTTGACATGAAAGGAAAGGGTTTTGTTGGTGACAGCAAAATGAGACCTGCAACAGATGCGAATGAACAATGCGCTCCCTTACCACAAACATCCTTTGGCATCTCCCCTATCACCCCAGCTATTGCTCATCCTTCAACTTCATATGATTCACCACCAACCCTCACTCCATCAACACCATCAGTTCAGCCTTCTACCTCGAGCACAATGATGGCAGGTGGAAGAAGTAAGAGAAAGGGAGAGAAAATATCAAAGTCCAGCAAATGCCGGGTAACAACACAGCGTGACTCACAAGCCTGTAACACAGGAGGCCCTGGCACCACCAGTCTTACCACCTCATCACCACCACCACCCTCACCACCAGTCACACTTTCACTACAGGAACAGGGAGAAAGAGGTGAAATTGGGGAATGGGTATGGGAAGATGGATATGATTTTGTACCCACACTTACTGAATTTCAGAATGCCAGTGCTGCAGGATGCAAAGCTCCTGAACTATCAGCCTTGTCTACCAGACTAGATTTCTTCTCATCTATTTTCTTAATTGATCTCTTCAACAAGATTTTACTGTTTACCAACAAGTATTCTTGGTTCAAACGTGGCGGCAAGGTGCAAACTCCCTATTCAAGGTTGTTCTGGCAAGATATTGAGTTGAATGAACTCATCTGCTTCATAGGTCTTGTAATTCTCATGGGAATAGTAAAAAAGTCAAGTATTGCTAGTGCATAGTATTACTGGTGCATAGACCCTCTAACCTTCACCCCTATGTTTGGGAAAGTATTATCACAAAATAGATTTCATTACATTCTCTCCTGTCTTCATTTCTTTGACATACATGATCCTGTTCAGAGGGAAAGCACAGACAAAATGAGGAGAATTAGGCTTCTATTTGACCACCTTTGCAGTACATTTTCCCAGCTTTTCTATCCATACAAAAACCTTGTTATTGATGAGAGCTTAGTGCTGTGGAAGGCCCTCGTCAGTTGTCATTCAAGCAGTATATTGCCAGTAAACGTCACAGATTTGGGTTCAAAATTTTTGTAATGTGTGACTGTAAGACTGGGTACATACAGGATATGATGATGTACATGGGCGGGCAAACAGAGATTGACCTTGACAGGGAAGTGGGGGTGTCAGGGGCAGTTGTCAAGCGACTGGTTCAACCTTACTTGGGATGTGGTCATGTCATGTACCTTGACAATTGGTACACCAGTCCTCTACTCGCACGTTACCTATTCCAGCACAAGACAGGAATATGCGGGATGGTGAAGAAGATGCAGAAGCACATGCCTCATCATGTAGGAAAAATGGAGAGGAAGCTGTTGATTTTTTTCAAGGAAAACAACATCCTTGCTACCACTTGGATGGACAAACGAGAGGTGAATATGCTGTTCACTGTACACAAGCCTGTCGTGCTGAGAACAAAATCCATTGATTGGAAGGATGAACATCGGCGTCATGTCTGGAAACCTGAATGTGTAGTTGATTATAATATCAACATGCGTCTCGTTGACCAATCTGACGCCATGATAAGTAGCATTGATTGTGCAAGACCATCCATAAAGTGGTACAAAAAACTCTTCTTCCACTTGCTTGATGTTTCTGTCCTGAATGCTCACATTCTACACAGGGAAGTCACAGGCAAATAGGACACTCCGGAAGAGTTTGCCCTGGAGGTATGCCGTGAACTCTTTGCTAAATACGGCAAGGAGAGACCATCTCAAAGCCTGAACAGAAGCTCAGCAGATTCCCCGCTTAGACTCACCGCTCGTCACTTCCCAGAGAGTGTACCAAGAAATGAGAATGGACGGTATGTACAGAGGAGATGTCATGTATGTAGCCACACAAGCAGACGTCCTCGGAAGCGCACTGACTCACGATTTCAGTGTACTGAGTGTGATGTAGGGTTGTGCATTATGCCCTGCTTCAAAGAATATCACATGCTTTTGCATTACTAAAGTGACTCATATGTGTTTGATAAAACTGTATTCATGGCAAACACAGCTGAAAATATACAACCATATATGCAAAAGCATTTCAAGAAGCCTACTCTTCGTCAGCGATGCGGCAGTGCGGTAAAAATGTACCAACCACTACCATCATACGAGTAGCCTACCTATGCGTAGGCTATGCATATTGATAGTGTTGTTATGTAATATATAAACAAATAATCCATTACCAAGGTGACATAACATCATTTACGAATACTGGTGTTGATCAAAAATCGATAGCACCAAGCACACTACGAGTATCAGCATCACACCATAGCACGCCAACATCAGACAACTTCTCAGGTGATTTTTGTTTTTTTACTTTCTAAGATGACTTTTTCTCGTGTTTTCATTATACATGGTTTAGGATTTTTGAAAGCATAAAAAAAATATGCAAAATTGGCTGGCAGCACGGGTTGGTTTAGGATAAAAGTGGCCGGCAGCGCGCGGGTTAAAGGTTAAAGATTATGCAGTGTGGTGTACATTGTCAGTGGAGTTTCTGAACACTGCCTTAACCTGTGGTGGACCTCAGCACTCCTCAGCCTGCATTACCAAATCAGACATGAAGGTCCTTTACTGAAGAGAAGCTGGTGCCCTTCTCTTCAAGCACTCATTAGTCTTTGTATATGATGACAAAAATAAATATATGATGACAGTGATTTCTGCTGCCACCATAGACTATGTATATATTTAATCAGATGTTTAGTAACTCCTCCCTGTAATTGTACATATTCCAGTAAGAGTAGTGTAATGACCTATCAGTTAACAGAATGTTCTGTTTCAGTTCACAAGTTAAAGGAGATCAGAGTATTTATGTTACATTGTACTTGGAAAGAAGCAAAATACTCCATGTCTTTAAGAAATTGTTTATATCTTGAATAACAAGGCAACATTTCATGAATTGGATATAAGGAGAGCTTCAGCTCCTTTTAGTTCTTATCTGTTACGTCACAGGTGGTGGCAGCTGTTTCAGTGAGCAAAGTACAGCAACAGCTGTCATTTGGACCTAAGCATCTCTAAGGGAATGTTTAAATCCATTTACAGGTTTTTGAGGAGGTGAAAATAATGTTTTTTATATTGAATGTGAAGTTGATCTGTTATGGTGGCAAATTTACCATGCTGTTCAGAATGGTGTCACAATGGTTATTAAGGGGAATAGATGGTGGATCCTGCTGTGCTTTGTAGTAGAATAAGCAGGGAATAAGTTGGAGACAAGAATGGTTGTGGTATCTTTCAGTCATGTTTTGGGATGTGCTCAGAGGGCACCATCTTACCTTCATGGAAGGGTAATGTTGAGGGTTTTTGTTTCTGGGGACACTGTGTTGGCAAATATTTGGTCTCCTTGTCACAGGAAAGAAAGTAGATAAAATCAGTTGTCTGATTTGTGGAGTAGCTTAAAAGTCAGTTATGAACATGGTATATGTAGCCTTTGAGATTGAGGCTGTGCCACTTGTACCCTTGAATTGGTCCAAAATAGTGGAAATTTTAAATTATCATAACAATC
This sequence comes from Scylla paramamosain, assembly GCF_035594125.1. Lineage (NCBI taxonomy): Eukaryota > Metazoa > Arthropoda > Malacostraca > Decapoda > Portunidae > Scylla > Scylla paramamosain. The sequence goes on along the minus strand of NC_087161.1, from coordinate 26,181,942 downwards.
AGCACTTTTTTTTCGGCCTAAACAAGGTATGAGCAAAACAACATGCCAAGTCTACTCTGTAGTTATACTTTGTTAAAAAAAAAAAAAAGTTTCATTTCCTGAAAAATTTTCATAAAATCACATTGGAACAAACATGAATGGTCAGCACATTTCCTGAGAAGCCATGCTACATATTCCTTATCCTGAAAGTGAAAACTAAAATAAGTAGGAAACCTTGTCATACAGTTCTGGAACTCAGCATTGAAGGAAGTTTTATGGTATGTATGTCAATTTATTAATGGTAGTTGGTCAAGGAGAGATTACAGCACTATAGTATATATATATATATATATATATATATATATATATATATATATATATATATATATATATATATATATATATATATATTTTTCATATGTGACAAGTCCCATGAAACTGTTAACAATACTTTTCCTTAGATAAGGTCTGTTGCTAAAAGTAAGTTGCCCACAAACTACAGAAGGGTATAGACTATAGATCATGGGAGTGTTTATCAACTGGTTGTAACTCACTGTGTCTTGTCAGGGACCATTTTTACTTTACTATTAATTTTCTTCATCACCCAGTTTGCCACCAGCTGTCATAATCACTGACTAGAATGTAGAGTGAAGGAAACCAGCGACATCATAATAATGTGCTGATGTAGTGACGGAACCAAAAGTCCATTTGATCTTTGGTGATTCTGATGTGGTGATGTTACAGTGATGTGGTGATGTGGGATCATTTCTTCAGTTTCCCATCAGAAGTATGATCCCCATTATTTCCTCTCGTGGTTACTTTTTAGATGAGTTTCTCACAGAGTTTCACAGCATGTTATTACATTTATCACTTGCAATGCCTTAAAGTAAAGCCATGTCTCCATCTTTAAGCCAAGGAATAAATACTTGAATGACTCACTAGACAGTGTAGGTTTTATGGTAAAATAAACTGCCAGTAATGTGTGCCATGCATCCATTTATGCACCATTCAAACTTGCATTCAGTACAATCATATGTGTCTGGCTGGTTTTATTAGACCCTGGCCAGAGTTGTTTCAAGGCTTTGTGAATGTTGAGGAAAACTACATACTTTCTACCTATGTGTATTAAATGAATAATCCAGTAATTTTTACAACTTACTAAATGATAGAAATACCACCAGAATTTGTATGAAGTCTTGAAGTTGTTCTATTAAAAGTTACAAACATGGAAAAATATGTAACAAAAATTTTCTTATAACAAATTGAAACAAAATTAACTCCCACAAAAAAATTGCCTAACATGACAGCAGTTTCTTGATTTATACAAGGTTAGAATTTGCAAATTTTAAATATTTGTTCCCCTAATCAATAAATATAATTCAAAATACTCGTATATACAAAATTTTACATACCAGCATTTACCAGAAATCCCAATGAGATAATTTAGCCAAACTGTTTGATAAATTCCTCTCATTTCACATATAATCAAATGCAAACCCACATTAGGCACTCATTCATAACATATCCTTGTACAAATCAAGAACGTTCTGTACAAAACACTCCTCAGCCCCCAATCACAGTGTACAGTATATGCTATGTAGATACCACAAGCAGGTTAGAACACCCTCCTTCACGGCGATACAATTTGCACTGAGATTCCAAGCCGTGTCATGATGTACTGGGGCATGCAGAACACAGGGTTGATTTCCTTGAGGCCCGTCTCCCCCAGCAGCGACAACCCGGCCAGACCAAAGAGTGTGTGGTAGAGGTCAACCATGTCTCCTGGCCGGTCTGTGAAGCCTCCAGTCTCGGGATCCTGGTTGAAGAGGCATTATATTAGGTGTGTTGCATCAATACCCTCACTCTTGGAAACACTGCAGGATTTTGATTACATGTACAACTACTCGCAATGCAAACTTCTCTTGGTGTGAATATAAAGTATAAATGTGTGTGTGTGTGTGTTTGAATACCTGTGTGGCCATGATGAAGAGGCGCATCTTGGCAGAGTTGATCCAGTGGAGGCGGCCCAGCATGCTGAGGGATGCCAGCACCCACCAGGAGTAGCACACGTCAGGCAGCTTCTCCGGCCGCCCGTTGAGACCACCAGAGGGCAGCTGCCGTTCACAGAGCCACCACCCCAGTAGGTCCCCATTCACTTGGTGCAGCTGGCCTGGCAGAGGGGATTTTTTCATGCTATTTTTTTTTTTTTTTTGTTACACAGCAGCAATTGTATCTATATGTACTAATGGAAAAAAACTAATCTGGTATAAGGAATGCATGAAAAAATGAAAACTATTCTGACAGCATAAAGAAGTATTAATATTCAGATAAACAAACAAACAAACTGACACACACACACACACACACACACACACACACACACACAGTTTTTCATTTCCATCCCTCAGCCTTATACCAGGTTACAATTTTCTCAACAGTATCTTGATGTAAACAAGGGCAAAGTTAGATCTACATAGCAATAAACAGGAATGATTTAGGCCTAGTGCTGGTCTGGCATCACTTGTAGTATGTATAATAGACCTCAATACCATGAGAGACAACTTTTCACAACTGCCACAGGTAAGCCACATCACAGAAGAGACAACCATAGTATTTATATAAAAAAAAAAAAAAAAAAAAAAAAAAACACACACACACACACACACACACACACACAATAATAGCATATTAACTTGATCTTCGGAGAGACAACCACAGAATTAAAAACTCAAAACACAGACAGTAACAGCAACAACAAACAGAATATCAGACAGTAGATTTTTGATAGACAAGACAAGGTACCAATATGCACACACCTGCAATGGAGAGCAGCCCCAGACAGCAGTAAATCTGGCCAGCATGACTCTCTGAGCCGGGCCGTGTGCCAAAGCCTCCGTCCACATTTTGGCAGCGCATCACAAACTCCACGGCTTTGTCCAGGTTCAGGGATTCCAGTCGCTTCTGTTGGACAATGAGAGAGGATAGAGATGATGCCAAGCCAGCAGGAAAAAGAGAGGGAAGAAAAGGCAGGAAGGAGAGGGAAATTAAATAAAGGTAGATGAGGAAGAGGGAAAAAAGGCAGAAAGGAGAAAGGGAAATTAAATAGAGGCAGATGATGGTCAGGTAGGAAGAAAGAGAGAAGGAAAGGCAGAAAGGAAATAGAGAAATGAAATAAAGGTAGATTATGTTCAGGTAGGAGGAAGGAGAGAAATAAAACCATGGGAGGAAGGAGAGAAAGATATGAAACCACGGCAGGAAGGAGAGAGAGAGAGAGAGAGAGAGAGAAAACGTCACACAGACTACTTCAGAAAATTTAAGAATAAACTAGTACTGGTGTGAAAAATGTGTGCATGAGTGCAATGTTTTGTTTGGGCCAGCCAATGTGAGACAGCCAGCATGGTATATAGACAGAGAGACAGACAGACATTCAGTATCCTTTAATTTTGGATGACTGCTCTTGACTGTTTTGGGACCGGAACCTCAGTGGGGCTTTTTTTCTTATAGATTTTGTTGCCCTTGTCTGGTGCCTCTCCTGGGTAAAAAAAAAAAAAAAAAAAATAAAAATAACAAAAAATAAAATAAATAAATAAATAAATAAATAAATGATAAATAAATAAATAAATAAATACACCCACCAGCAGCGCCAGACAGGCCACGGCACAGAAGGAGAAGCGTGTGTCCACCTCCCCCCACTTGTCACCTGAGAAGGAGCCGTCCTCATTCTGCAGGCTGCTGACGTACCGCACCACGCCCTCCACGCTCACCTCCTCCGTGGCCTCCAGCATCACCAGGATCTGCAGGGAAGGCGAAGCTCAGGATCAAAATACAACAATAAAACTCTGGAACTCCTGTCTGCTTCTGCATTTCCTCCTTCCTGTGACTTGAACACTTGCAAGGGGGAAGTTTCAAGAGACTTATCTTCACAACAATTTCAATATTTCACTCCTACAGCTGTTGTGGTGTGTTGCATTGGTCATATGGTTGACCCTGCTTTTGTCCATAATTCTCTCCTATACAAACTTGTCATTGATTTCTCTGTCATTCACTCAGCAACCTTCAGCCACACAGGTAAACTACATTAATTACATACAGATCAAGAACTCTTTGGAACCAAAGGTGTTCAGGAGTTAGGATTTTTTTTCCAGAACTTGGGACACACACGCGGACACACACACACACACACACACACACACACACACACACACACACACACACACACACACACACACACACACACACACCTTTACTTCTGATGAGAGTCATGTTTTAATGAAAATAATCATACTGGTAACTAATAAATACTACAGCACATATCATAAGTAAAATAAGCATCACTGAATATGCTGATAATATTATTCTGATATACAGAATTATGTACGTACAACATTAATCTAAGGCTTTTGTGTTTTACCACTAAGAAGAAGAAGAAAAAAAAAAATGACAACAGAATATCCTAAAAAAATCTAGACTTTGAAACATCATGAATTTAGATGAATGGAAAATATCAGTTTATACCAGCCAGCCATACCCACCTGCACAGCACTGAGGGTGAAGAGAAGGTGGGGGTCATGGCCCAGACTCGGGGAGAAGCCACCTGACTCTGCGTCCTGACACTGGCGGATGAACTCAACCACCTCTGTGCGGCTCATCTTGTCCAGCTGGCTCAGGATGTCCATGGCGGTGAGGCCCCAGTACATCCCAGACATGCGGAAGTGTTCGGTCATGGTGTACTCCTGCCACGGGATACAGGAACATAAGAACATTAGGGTAGCTGCAAGAAGCCATCAGGAGTACACATAGCACTCCCTGCAACATGAATAAGGTTGTTTTAATTTGGAATGAGTTAGAATGTGGATGAATGCTGATAAGCTAGACAGAAATAAATAAGATTCTTTTAGTCCAGGAATGAGTTAGAATGTGTATGAATGCTGGTAAGTTAGACAGAAATAAAATAAGGTTCTTTTTAGTTCACAAACAAGTTGAAATTTATATGAATGCTGGTACAGTAAGTTAATGAGAAATAAATCAGGTTCTTTTTAATCCATGACTGAGTTAGAATATGTATGAATGCTGGTAAACTAGACAGAAATAGATTTAAGAAAGGCAAAAATTAATTCTCAAACAGGGTAGTGAATGAGTGGAAGAAAGTTGGCAAGAACGTGTTATGTGCACAACCATCAGTAGAAACATACATAGTCCTCCTTCTTCTTGGTGTAGCTGAGGATGTAGTCCGCATGTTTCTGCAGCAGGAGACTCTTGGGGTGTTCATCGGTGATCTCCACATCTTTAGGGTGGCTCCCCTGCAACAAGTACAATGTTGATAATGTACTGATGCAGATAATAATGCAAATTGATTTATATGAGTATGTATATAATTAAACAAGGGGGTCAAGATGGCACAGCCCCTATGTTAGGTTAGTTTTGGGGACATCAAGGGGGGAAGAGTTCCCCTGTAAGGTTAGGCTAGCTTTGAGGGAGTGAGGGGTGTTAGGTTAGGTTAGGTTAGATTAAGGGAAGATGAGGTTAGATTTGGTTAAGTTAGGTTAGTGGGGGGCAGCATAACTCCCCCGTTAGGTTAGGTTGGGGGATCGAGGGGACACAGGCTCTGTTTAGTTAGTGGGGTTGAGGGGGGTGGAGCACACCTTACTGTTAGGTTTAGTTGAGTTTGGGAGCCAACACTTTAGTTATATTTGCTCCCTCAGCTAAAAAAGAAAAAATCCGAAAAAAGATTATTTTACCGTAGACTTTTCTCGAAGGCTAAACTTCACTAATTTTTGCATAACCCACCCGAAAACCCTGCTTTCTCACCAGCTCCCCAAGTTTGTTGGGGCTGGGGAGGGACGGCAAAAGACTAAGATGTTATTGATAAAATTTACCATTGACTCTAACAGACTTGACATTACGAGCTTGTCTTGTAAATATAATTAGAATACGTGATCCT